>NC_046160.1:96849718-97027218 GCF_011064425.1 Rattus rattus
CACAAATATAATTCTACCTCTAACAACAAAAATAACAGGAAGCAACAATCATTATTCCTTAATATTTCTTAACATCAATGGACTCAATTCCCCAATAAAAAGACATAGACTAACAGACTGGATATGTAAACAGGACCCAGCATTTTGCTGTGTACAGGAAACACACTTTAGTGACAAAGACAGATACTACTTCAGAGTAAAAGGCTGCACAGTAGCCACTCTAATATTGAATAAAATCAACTTTCAACCAAAAGTTATCAAAAAAAAAAGGTAAGGAAGAGCACTTCATATTCATCAAAGGAAAAATCTACCAAGATGAACTCTCAATTTTTAATATGTATGCTCTATGCAAGGACAACCACATTCATAAAAGAAACTTTAGTAAAGCTTAACGCGCACATTGCACCTCATAATGGGAGACTTCAACACCCCACTCTCTTCAATGGACAGATCATGGAAACAGAAACTAAACAGAGACACGATGAAACTAACAGAAGTTATGAACCAAATGGAGTTAACAGATATCTATAGAACATTTCATCCTAAAACAAACAAACAAACAAAAAAACCTTCTTCTCAGCACCTCATGGTACCTTTGCAAAATTGACCATATAATCGGTCACAAAAAGGCCTCAAAAGATACAAGAAGATGGAAATAATCCCATGCATCCTAACAGATCACCATGGATTAAGGCTGACCTTCAGTAACAACAAAGACAACAGAAAGCCTATGAACACATGGAAGCTGAGCAATGCTCTACTCAGTGATAACCTGGTCAAGGAAAAAATGAAGAAAGAAATTAAAAGCTTCTTAGAATTTAATGAAAAAGAAGGCACAACATACCCAAACTTATGGGACACAATGAAAGCAGTGCTAAGAGGAAAACTCACAGCTCTGAGTGCCTCCAAAAAGACACTGGAGAGAGCATGCATCAGTAGCTTGACAGCACACTTGAAAGCTCTAGAACAAAAAGAAGCAAATACACCCAAGAGGAATAGATGGCAGGGTATAATCAAACTCAGGGCTGAAATCAACTCAGTAGAAACAAAGAGAACTATACAAAGAATCAACAAAATCGGGAGCTGGATCTTTGAGAAAAACCAACAAGATAGATAAGCCCTTAGCCAAACTAACCAGAATGCACAGAGACAGAATTCAAATTAACAAAATCAGAAATGAAAAGGGAGCCATAACAGAAACCAAGGAAATAAAAAAAAAACTCAGATCCTACTACAAAAGCCTATATTCAACAAAACTGGAAAATCTGAATGAAATGGACAGATACCAGGCACCAAAGTTAAATAAGTATCAGACAAACCATCTAAACACTCCCATCACCCCTAAAGAAATAGAAGCAGTCATTAAAAGTCTCCCAATCAAAAAAAAAAAAAAGCCCAGGACTAGATGGGTTTAGATGGGTTTAGTGCAGAATTCTATTAGACCTTCAAAGAAGACCTAATGCCAATACTTTTCAAACTATTCCACAAAATAGAAACAGAAACTACCCAAATCCTTCTATAAAGTCACAATTATGCTGATACCAAAAACCACACAAAGACCCAACAAAGAAAGAGAACTTGAGACCAATTTCCCTTATGAATATCAATGCAAAAATACTAAATAAAATTCTTGCAAACTGGATCCAAGAACACATCAAAAGGATTATCCATCATGATCAAGTAAGCTTTATCCCAGGGATGCAGGGATGGTTCAATATATGAAAATCCATCAACGTAATCCTCCACATAAACAAACTCAAAGAGAAAAACTACACAATCATTTCATTAGATGTTGAGAAAGCATTTGACAAAAATATGGTAAAAGTCTTGGAAAGATCAGGAATTCAAGGCTTATACCTAACACAGTAAAAGCAATATACAGCAAACCAGTAGTCAACATCAAACTAAATGGAGAGAAACTTGAAGCAATCCCACTAAAATCAGAGACTAGACAAGGCTACCCACTCTCTCCCCATCTGTTCAATATAGTACTTGAAGTTCTAGATAAAACAATTAGACAACAAAAGGAGGTCAAAGGATACAACTTGGAAAGAAAGAAGTCGAAATATCACTATTTGCAGAAGATTTGTTAGTATACTTAAGTTACTTAAAAAATTCCAACAGAGAACTCATAAACCTGGTAAACAACTTTAGCAAGTGGCTGGATATAAAATTAACTCAAATAAATCAGTAGCCTTCCTCTACTCAAAGGATAAACAGACCAAGAAAGAAATTATGGAAACAACACCCTTCAAAATAGTCACAAATAATGTAAAATACTGTGGTATTTAACTGAACAAGTGAAAGATCTGTACAATAGGAACTTCAAGTCTCTGAAGAAAGAAATAGAAGACCTCAGAGATGGAAATATCTCCCATGGTCATGAATTGGCAGGATTAATATAATAAAAATGACCATCTAGACCAAAGCAACCTACAGATTCAATGCAATCCCCATCAAAATTTCAACTTAATTCTTCATAGAATTTGAAAGAACAATTTTCAAATTCATCTGGAATAACAAAAAACCCAGGATAACAAAAAGAACATCAGGGGGAATCACCATATGTAAGCTGTACTACAGAGCAATCATGAAAAAACTGCATGGCATTGGTACAGAGACAGACAGATAGACCAGTGGAATAGAACTGAAGACCCACAAATGAACCCACACACCTATGGTCACTTGATCTTTGACAAAGAAGCTAAAACCATCCAGTGGAAAAAGATAGCATTTTCAACAAATGGTGCTGGTTCAACTGGTGGCCAGCATGTAGAAGAATGCAAATTGATCCATTCTTATCTCCTTGTACAAAGCTCAAGTCTAAGTGGATCCAGTACTTCCAAATAAAACCAGACACACTGATTCTAATAGAAGAGAAAGTGGGGAAAAGCCTCAAACCATGGGCACAGGGGAAAATTTCCTGAACAGAAAACCAATGGCTTATGCTCTAAGATCAAGAATTGACAAATGGGACCTCATAAAATTGCAAAGCTTCTGTAAGTCAAAGGGCACTGTCAATAGGACAAAACAGCAACCAACAGATTGGGAAAAGATCTTTACTAATCCTACATCCGATAGAGGGCTAATATCTAATATATACAAAGAACTTAAGAAGTTGGACTCCGGAGTATCAAATAAACCTATTAAAAATGGGGAACAGAGTTAAACAGAGAATTCTCAACTGAGGAAACTGAAATGGCTAAGAACCACCTAAAGAAATGTTCAATATCCTTAGTCATCAGAGAAATGCAAATAAAAATAACCCTGAGATTCTACCTCATACCAGTCAGAATAACTAAGATAAAAACCTCAGGTAACAGTAGATGCTGGTGAGGATGTGGAGAAAGAGGAACACTCCTCCGTTGTTGGTGGGATTGCTAGTTGGTACAACCACTCTGGATATCAGCCTGGTGGTTCCTCAGAAAACTGGACATTGCACTACCTGAGGACCCAGCAATTCCACTCCTGGGCATATACCCAAAAGATACTCCAACATGTAATAAGGACACATGCTCCATTATGTTCATAGTATCCATATTTGTAATAGCCAGAAACTATAAAACCCAGATGTCCCTCAACAGAGGAATGGATACAGAAAATGTGGTACATCTACACAATGGAATATTACTCAGCTATTAAAACCAATAACTTCATAAAATTTGCAGGCAAATGGATGGATCTAGAAAACATCATCCTGAACAAGGTAACTCAGTCACAGACACATGGTATGCACTCCCTGAGAAGTGGATATTAGGCAAAGAGCTTGAGATACCCACAATACAACTTAGGGACCACATGAAACTAAAGAGGAAGGAAGACCAAAGAGTGGATGCCTCAATCCTACTTAGAAGGGGAACAAATAATCAAGGGAAGTAGAGGGTGGGAGGGACTTAGGAGGAATAGAGGAGGGGTAGGGGAGAAAGAGAGGCAGAATCAGGTATGGGAGGGAAGGAAGGAGATGCACAGAGGGTCAGGAAATTGAACAGAATTGTGTAGCAGTGGGGCATGGGGAACTGGTGGCAGCAACCAGAAAGTCCCAGATGCCAGGAAAGCGAGAGCTACTCAGGACCCCATGGACATGACATTAGCTGCAACACCCCACAAAGGGGCAGGAGAACCTGTAGAGACCATATCCAGAGGTTAGGCATGGCCAGCCTCCCAGCTGAGGGATGGGGCCATCCAACCCATCTCCAAAATTTTAACCCAGAATGAATTGCTCCCGTCTAAAGGAAATACAGGGACAAAGAGTGGAGCAGAGACTGAAGGAAAGGCCATCTAGAGACTGCCCCACCTGGGGAATCCATCCCATATGCAGCCACCAAACCTAGTCACTATTGCTGATGCCAAGAAGTGCTTTTTGACAGGAGCCTGATAAAGCTGTCTCCTGGGAGGCTCTGCCCGAGCCTGACCAATACAAATATGGATGTTTGAAGCCAACCATTGGACTGATCACAGGGACCTCAATGGAGGAGGTAGGGGAAGGACTGAAGGAGCTGAAGGGGCCTTATCTGGCATCAATGGGAGGCGAGGACCTTGGTCCTGTGAAGACTTGATGCCCCAGTGTAGAGGGATGGTAGGGTGGTAAGGTGAGAGTGGGTGGGTGGGTGGATGGGGGAGTACCCTCATGGAAGCAGGGTAAGAGGGCATGGGATAGGGGGTTTGCAGAAGGGAAACCGGGAAAGGGGATTTGAAATGTAAATAAATAAAATATCCAATTTATAAAAAGAAATTCTTGGATTAACAAACATCTAATTTTAGTATGAAATAATAAGCCGTGAGACAGAAACTCAATGCTTGAAACAAGTCTCTTTCGTATTATCTAACCTTAGTATCTAAGTCAGCAACGAGTAAAAATATTCACATGATCATCATATTTGAAATATTTCATTTTAATTTTTATAACTTGTACATATTGCAAGTCATGAAGGGTAAACTATGTTTATTAAACAAAATGGAAATACTGTAAAGTAAATATTGTAAAATAATGGCTTGAGATTTTAAGATGTAAAAGTGGGAAGAGGCCAGGAGATTGGGTGAACTATAAGGGACGGTATTTTTTTCTTATTCATTATGGAGGGTTTAATGTTACTTTTTAAAAACTTGATAAATGAAAAAAATAAGAGGATTGGGGAGAAGCTGCCTGGTTAAATGACAAAAGACAAGAAGAAGAGGACAGAGCAGGAAAGAAGACTGATCTCTAAGCACAAGTTTTTATACTCATGTTGTCTTAGTTACAGTCACTATGGCTGGGATGAACCTCCATCACCAAAGCAAGTTGGGTTAGAAAGGATTTATTTGGCTTTCACTTCCACATCACTGTTCATCACTGAAGGAAGTAAGGACAGGAACTCACACAGGGCAGGAACCTGGAGGCAGGAGCTGATGCAGAGGCCATGGAGGGTGCTGCTTACTGGCTTGCTCCACATGGCTTGCTCAGCCTGCTTTCTATAGAACCCTGGACCACCAGCCCACAGCTTAGTATATAAACCTTACGTATCATGACATTAGCACAGGCATGATTTTACATGTGATGTACAGGGATGAAAATTGGAAAAACAAGACTGTTAAGAGAGAAGATAATTTTAAAAATGGGACAAAGGAACAGAAAATGGTAAAAATAATAATAAAACGGCTTTAGTTTATGCCGTTTGCATTTATGAGATAATCTCTCATGTGTCCCAGGCTGACTCAAACCCAGCATGTGGTCCTGTATTCCTGATGCTCTTGCTCTGCCTCCTAGATCTGCAAGTTCCGGGAGATGAAGCAGGAGATGCTAGACAAGCATTCTACCAGCCGAGCTCCATGCCCGTCCCCTAAATGCTTTCATTTATTGTAGAAAAAAAATACCTTAGAAAAATCTCTACCAAAGAACCTTGGGAAAATGGGGCTCCTGTTTTGGGGTGAGGAGATTGTGAGTGTAGGGAAGTACGGGTGGCTATCCCCACCGTAGGGCTAGGTCATTTACTGGGAGAGAGAAGCACGGGTCTCATTGCTCTGACATTTCCTCGTGGTAAAATCCTATAAAATTGAAAATGTTGGGATGAAGGCATTATCAGGAGATCCTGTCAGGAGTTTTACTGTGCAAGCTGCAAATTCTCCTTATCAGAGAGTCCCTGGGAACCAAGGCTACTGATGTTTTCCACCTCAGTGAAACACAGTGGCCTGACCCTCATATGATTCTATGGGCGTTCTTTCTTAAAGCAACCTTTCCCTAACTCTGTAGATTTGGAAGGAAATAAGTAAGCAGAAAGTTTGCTTCCTGTCTTGGTCACGATGCTGGGGATAGCCCAAGGAGGTCAGGTTGGAGCCTGTGCAGAGGTCAGGTGGGGGCTGGTTGGGAGGGGAGGCAGGTTGAGTCTGACAGAAAAAGGTGTTGGAGCATCCGCTCAACCTTTGCTAGCACGGGGACTGGAAAGAAACCCACACTTAAACTAACGTATACACTGTCTATTTAAAAGCTCCTAGGCTGTCCTGTACAGCCGCTTTAAGAAGTGGCATTGGAATGTTATTGGGATGTTATTACAGCAGGCAATCGAGGTTTGATTCCTTCGCTGACCACCATAACACATTTCTCATCAGAAACTTACAGAGGAGAGCATTGGCAGCCAGAGTGTGGTAGCTGTTCTTTTTCCCCATTGATACTTTTCATAACAGGCTGATTGGAAATGATCGTGAAATTGTTACAAGTTATCTAGGGAGCACTTCACTAGCAGAGAGAAAAGGAGGTCTATTTTAACACCGAGAAAAGGGTGTGCTGAGAGTCGTACCTGTGTGCTCTAAGGGCTAGACTTTTCAGCCTTGGGTTTTTCTTGTGAGGTCTTCGTGAGCGCTGGTGCCGTGTTCTGTGTAATGGGTTCAGGAGTCAGAATGGCCGGAACTTGCAGAAGCTTCTGGACTCAATGTGCAGCTTTCTGAATGAAATCCGGGGAAAGACTTAGGAATCTGCAGTTTATTCTGTGTGGTCTCCAGGGTATTTAAAGCCCTCCTAACACTTTAATATCCACTGCTAATGGCCAGGCTGTTTCTGCCGGCAGATGTTTGCTGTTTTTTTTTTTCTTTTCTGTTTATGTTTTATGTCATGCAAAGTAGAAGTTTCAAAGCTTACCATGGGCAGGGCTGGAATACTGTCTCTAAGTTCCTCAGAGCCCGGTTGCGTAAGGAGAAACGTTCTATTCTAAATTCTCTAAGATTGATCTTAAGATGACCTGCTGACTCAAATGCTAAGCAGATGTGTCCCTCTCTCTGGCTTCTGCTTGTCAAAATCGATAACCTTGTGCTCGGGTGTTCAAATGCTTCCTGAAAGTTGAAACATTTTGAAACATTTTGGATGAGAAAGAGCTAAACCCGTCACTTGGAGGAGACTGAGGAAAGACAGAATGGTTCTGATAAATTTCACATCACGGAAGCAGAGATGAGAAAAATCAAATTGTCCGTAGCTCCCATGGCCTCCCCTTTGGTTGGGGGTATCTTGCCATAAATAACTCTTCCTTCCCCAGCCAACAGTATGGATAATCGATAAGGCCGCTCTGCCGGATGGCTCCTGCTGTACTGGGCATTAAGGTACATTAATTTCTTATAGAAATATAAAGAATATGACCCTCAAAAGATGAGGAAAGTGTCCAGTTAGAAGTTAGAGGTTCAGGCTATTTTTTGTCATTGCTCTCTGCTCGCAATGGTGTGAACTAGTTAGCCACACTAGGGGATATGTGACTGGTGACAGGAAGGAGCACCCATGCTCCAACAGGACGGTATCTGTTTTACCCCAACCCTTGCTTCTAGCACGAGACAGAGCCTGGAAGATGGGATGATCCTAGCAAATCAAGTATTTGACTTCAACTAGAATCAAGGAGAGTGTTGGAAAATTCTTCTCATGGCTGATGTCGTTTTCTTCAGAGAAAAAAATTTTTTTTCTGTTTTCTTCCACCTTTGTAACTCTGGTTCACAGAATTAGCATAAACCTATTTTATGAAATGCAATTAATTGATTGTGTGTGACCGCATATGTGCCACACATGGAGCGGGTCAGAGGACTTGGGGGGAGTCTGTCACAGGGTCCTGGAGGTCAACCTCAGTTGGTCAGGCTTGGTGACAGGCACCTGTACCCACTGAGCCACCCACCCCTGCCTGCGCCCAGCTGTCTTTTATTTTTGTCTATACTTGAGTGGCGACCCGGATACATGGCTCACATGCGAATCAGAACGTGATTTACATTGTGCTCTGTCTCTGGGAGTCTCAACACATCCCTGCTCCCCCTGCTCTTCATCCAGAAGCAAACACAACTCGGAATGTGCCCTTCGCTCTCCCTCTCCTCTGCCCAGGTGATGCGCAGTTTCGTCTTGCCTGGCTTTCAACTTTCTGAGGTGATACCATTCTGAGATTATAGAGGAATCCGCTTTTATCATGAGGGGTAAATAGAGGAGCCCCCCTCTATCCCCAGAGTGAAGGGAAGAATCCTTCTTCATCCTCGGAGTGTATTATCTTCAGACAATACCTTCTGAGATGTTTCTTGAGTGCCCAACACTTCCACTGATACGGAACTCTCTGTATGTTGTATTTTTTCCCTGGCATACATAATTTATAAACAAGGCACAATAACACATTGGCGAAAAAAAGAGTAATTAATAGAACAGTCTTAACATCCGGAACCATATGTTAGACTTATGCGTTGCTTATTACTGGAAACCTCCACCTGATATTTTTAGGTGACAGTTTACCCTTGGTGACTAAAGCCGTCCGTAGAGGACAAAACCACAGGCAAGGGGCACTGAGCGAGAGCCTCTGCCAACCTGCTCTAACTTCTATCTTTATGTTCTTAAGTCTCATCTGTGTTTTCACCGCTCTGTACTATTTTGATTTGTTGTTGTATACATGAATCCATAAATGATATCATGATTAATGGCCGTGCTTCTGCTATTGGGCAATGCCGGTATGTCTGATTTCGGTTTGTTTCTACCTCTGAATCTGCTTCTAAGTAACTGAGCCTCCTTCTGTACATGTGACGGGATTCCCTCAAGCATATATTAAGAGGTAGGTGAGGGCCAGTGCTGTGTATCGGTGTATGATATTCTTCATGCCTACGGGATTGTCATGACAGCACAGTTTCCCCACCCACCAGTGGTACAGAAAACATACCACAGAAGCACATGGGCACCAACCCTGCCTTTTATATACATTATTTTTTGCCAATTTTATGAGTATAAAATTGATGGAGTGGGATGGTATTTTATGTATCTCTTAGATAAAAGGTAGAGGATGAGATTTAGTGCCCTGTAAGTGGAAAAACCAGTAAACGATTTCTCATGCTGCTCAGTTTTCTGGTACCTAGGTTTTTTTCTGGGTTAGTTCACTGCTCCTGGTCTTTTCCAGAGCTTTCCGGGAATGTTCAAATCTCTCTGCACCATGAATCATGTGGGAAATGTCTTTAAATACAGATGTCTGCACCTCACTTCCAGGGACTCTGATTTATTTGTCTGGGGCACAAGCTTGAACATAGGGCCTTTAAAAGCTTCTCACGTGACTCCCCTGTGCAGTCAAGATCATGAATCAGAGCTTCACATTCAGAAGAGCCCACTTCCTCGTTTCTGCAGCATGACATGGATGTTACTCTGCAGAAACTATCTCTAATTTCATGTTCAATAACCTTTGGATTATTTTGGAGATGGGCGAGTATTTATTCTTGCTAAGACAGTAGCCATGCAATGGAAGTTATCATGAACTAACAAATGTGCGTGGCATGCATTTTTTTGTCTATAGATGTCAAACTTACGTGTCTATAAGGGACAACTGGGAAGTGGCTTCTTTCTTTCTTTTTCTTTAATGTAGACTATGACCCAAGAGGTCTGCATATGAGCCTGGGAACATGCTGAGTGATACAAGCTTGTGTCATAGGGTCACTTTTGGGGAAAATGGCCTTAGAAGTGTTCTACAGTGCAGGTGGTATTTACATCAGGACCTTTCTCTTGCTGTGATAAAACTCCATGACATGACCAAAAGCAAGTTTAAGAATGAAGAATTGATTCTGGCTTACAGTTCCAGAGGGGGACCCCATAATGGCGAGGAAGGCAGTCAGAACAGGAAGCTGGCTGATCGCACTTCATCACACAGGAAGACAACAGAGTGAACGAAGTTACTGAGGCTGTGTAAACTCTCGGGGCCCACTTCCTCAGCAAGCCTTGGTGCCCTGAGAGTTCCACAATCTCTTCAAATGATGCCACCAACTAGGAACCAGATGTTCACATGCCTGAGCCTGGGGACATTTTTTACCTTCAGACCATCGTAGCAGACTTATGGGCAGATAAGAGAATGTGAAGTTCAGAGAGCTTAAGAACCTGCCTCAGGTCTCCCTGGTCTCTAGGGTTAAACCTTTGCTCTCTTCCCTCTCAGTCCTACCAACAGTGTGTCTCCAGAAATCTCTGGAACTTGGAGAAGGCTTCCAGAATTGGGAAAATGCATTATCGGTTGTCTACTAGTGTTCTTACTTAATTTGGGATGACCTTCTCGCTTCTTCAAACTCGACCTTTAACCTCTTGTCTTAGCCTACCCATGTCTTCAGGTTGCTGTGCATGGTACACAATCCTGGGCTGTCTCTTTGCTTAGATTTATAGCTGCAAGCAAGTGTTCTCTATGGACCTGCATGGATACATCTTGATAGAGACATTGGATGGCCAGGGAGGGAACACCAACTCACACAAACAAAGGAATTTACTGACGTATGTCACAAAGAGCTGTTCCCACTGATAACCCACAATTAGGCTACATATGTATATATCTGTCATTGATTCCATATTCTTGATATATTTTGTGAGATGCATTAATTTGGGGTGTTATAGAGCTGTGCATTTCTTATACAACCTATTTCTTATTAGACACTGAACTTTCATCTCTCCTTTTTATTAAAAATAGATTCTTTCATATAATATAATCTGAGTACAGTTTCCCCTCCCTGCACTACTCCCAGTTCCTCTCGACCTTCTCTCCCACCCAGATCTACCTCCTTTCTGTCTCTCATCAGAAAAAAAAAACAGACTTTTAGGAGACAGTAGCCACATGTAATGAAATAAAATATAAGATAAAATGAAAAAACATCCTAATGAAGTTGTTTGGTCAGACAAGCCATCAAAAGTAAAAGAGCCCCAAGGGAAGGCACCAGAGTCAAGACAAATTCGTTAGTCCCAGAAGCGTACTGAACTTAGAGCTATTGGGTGTGTGCCGGGGTTGTGGTATGGTCCCTGTATGTGTGGGTTCAGCCTCTGTGAGTCCACATAACATTTGCTCAGTTGTTTTAGAAGTCCTTGTTCTCCTGGTGTCCTCCCTCTTCTCTGTCTCCCTCACTCTGTCTGCCTCCTTCTCCATGGGGGATCACTTGGTCCTGAGGGGAAGGATTTTATGGAGACATCTTGTTTAGAGCCGCACATTCCAACATCTCTCTTTGAGTAATGTCATGCTGTGGGCCTCTGTAGTTGTTCTCATCTGCTGCAGGAGGAAGCGTTTCTGATTTCTCAGATGATGGATGACTAAGGCACTGACCTATGAATACAGATGAGTATCTCCGGCTCTTGGGCACCCAAGCAGAGATTTCAAAAGCATCAACCTGTATGATATATTTTTTTTACTTCTTATTTTGCCCTAAAACAGCAGCTTTGGTTGGCAATGGCTTCTATGTGTGCTTAAGAATGACTTCTAGATTCATGTCCAAGGGAACAGAAGTCTTTCTGAACATGGGTGATTTCCTCAACCCGATGCAGGACTTTGCCTTGAAATGTTGGCCTACGGCCTGTGGATTTTTAATTATGTTCATATTATACTACACCTGCACAAATCTACAGTTTGGCTGTGAGTGTCTAGTGAAGCACGGCGTGCTCTTAAGCTGTATTTCATGTGAGAACAGACAGTGGCTCGTCAAGGAAGCATCACAATGAGGCTGGAGGTTATATTTTGCACATTATTATCTGTATGGGTGTCATGGGATAGATCCTTGGGCTGTCATTGGCTCTGCTCTTAAATGTCCCTCAAGCCACATGTTAAAGGCTTGATTGTCAGCTGTAGAATTGTTAGGAAGTAGTAGGACCTTTAAGAAGTGGAGCTCTGTGAGAAAAAGTTAAATCACAATGCAGGGATTCAGGGGGGAACCTTTGAATCACTGATTCTGTTGGCTACATGCTAAAATGAATATGGGAAAATTTATTATTATTATGATTCTTTAGTCATAGGGATTGACCCTAGGGCTTTACATAGATTAGACAAGTACTCTACCCCTGAGCCACATGTCCAGTTCATTCTTTATGTTCTTATAAGTTACCCAGCTGGTCCTATACTCAGTCCGTAGTCCAGGAAGGCTTTGAACTTGTGAACCTCATGCCTCTGCCTCTATAGTGACCAGGATGCTTGCTGATACCATTTCTAATCACAGCACTCACTATTGAGATGCTCCCCAGGAAGCTTTGTCCTTAAGTCACCTTCCTTCCCCCTAGGCACATGCATGATCGCCCCTTACTAGCGTCCATGAATTGCAGTAAATTCTCCTTCAGTGACTGCCAAAGGCCCTTTGAAGCTCGTTCCAGCCTGGCTCAGCAGTGAGTTCTGGAATTCTGGATCAGCTCCAAACTCTTGCCCAGTCTTTTGAAGAATGAGCTACCCTCTGCATTGGGTTTGGCCTCAGGATTACCCGCTCTGCATTCTGGGAAGTAAGCATGATGTAGTTGAGTGACTGCCACTAAATCTGCCATGGTGCAAATGTTTGCTTGTCTCTCTGATGCTGGTTATTGTACTGTCAAGTCATGACTCTTTGCTTGTCATCTTCCATGGAAGTGTTTCTGCCTGACAAGCACCGATTTATCAGAGGCATAGCTTCACTCAGTCGATTGTAGAGCACTATCCTCTGAGGAATGGCCTCTGTCTTCATTAGGTCAGCTATGTTCAGCTGTGCCAGCTGGCAAGCGACCATCAAAGCTAGGTTTGTTGACCATTAACAGATCCTCATAAAAGGAGGGTGTGGAGATGGTTGCTGGACTCTCTCCCAAGATTTCAGCTTCTCCTACCAGACATTTGCCTATGGTTCGGTCCTTATACATGGCCTCCTGTAATAGACTCTAGAGCAGTGGTTCTCAACCTTCCTAATGCCGTGACCCTCAATCTTCATGCTGTGGGGACCCCAATCATAAAATTTGTATTGCTGATCATAACTGTAATTTTTCAGTATGAATCATAGTGTCAATATCTGATATGTAGAATATCTAATATACAACCCCTGTGAAAGGGTCATTTGACCCTCCAAAAAGGTCACAGCCCACAGGTTGAGAACCAGTGCTACAGAGCCTGAGGAAGGTTAATTGAAGACAAAAAACATTATGTGCTTATGGGGAAACCATCATCTGTTGGGGTGAAATCTTTCTATTTCGGAAGCTTCATGGTTATTCAGGCACCTGTGAGCAGTACCTCGCCCATGCTCTGTAGATAAGCCTGATGAATTCATTGGTTCCCCTAGTTGAGCTTTGGCAGAATGTATCTTGCTTTGTTGCTGATGGGATCTTATAAATGAGAGTAGATGTTGTCTACATATTTCAGGGGAGAAATTTTTGCAACACAGTCCAGTTTCTACAGACAGGCTAAGGGCTCAGCAAGGTTCTTAATATCTTGTTTTCGACTATCCAACCCCTAAATTGTCTCTTTAAGTGTAGCAAAATAGCTGGCAGTGGAGCATAGGTGTTGAAGTGTCGTCTCTTAATGGGTGTGTATGTGCACTCTTGGTGCCCAGTGTTTTCAGGAGGGTCTTCTGTTAGGTTAACTATGACACAGTTCCAAAGACCCAGAACCCTTGGCATCACCAAGAATGTCTCCTCCATGTACTTACTTATTTATTCTTTATAAAAAGTATTTCTAACAAGCATTTTTTGAATGAATGATATTTATGAGCATGATAAAACTTGAGGAAGGGAAATATGACTAAGCTCCATCTACTCTAATTCTTTGACTTAACAGATGAAGTCCCTCGATTTCAGAGAGATTACGCTACTTTCTTTTAACTCCATAGTTAGTGGTCCAACAAATTGCTTCCAGCCGAACAGTGGCTGAGAGCACCCTTCTCTGTGACACCCGAGTCACACTGTCAAGGATGCAATTTCCTTGACATTTGTTATCTCCAGTGTTTTATTTGTACTGGCAGGTCGTTGTGAATATTTTATTTGACCAATGTCTTTTTTTTAAACCAATAACCTTGTTCCTACTATCAAATAAATACTGAATTTATGTAATCCATTCACAACTATATTTATGTTCAATGCTTCCTCCCCCCAAGCTCTTTGAAACCAGGGCATGGTGCTAGATAGCTCTCACTGTGATAATGTTTGGGAGCCTTGTCTGTTCCATTTAAGGTTTTCTAGTGAAGCCTAGAAGAACTAAACCGGATAGAAGAGCCGAGCACTGGGAGTCTGTTTACTGTGAAATACCCCGGTACTCGGTGCCAGTGCCACACTGTGTTGTAAGCCCTTTCACACTGCATTCTGAACATATGCTTTGAGAGCAGTCTGTGCTTCGTGATCAAAAGGCAACGGCCTGTGCTTCCTTTCGTTATGGACTTAATGCTCGCATCCACCCAAAATCATAGGCTGATCGCTAATACTCCCTGTCATGGTCAGAAGAGCCTGCAGGAAGTAGTTAGGGTTTGATAAGGCGATGATAGAGCTTTCATGATATGATCTGTGATCCTGCGAGGACTCAGGTAGAAGGTCACTGCCCACAAGCCAGGAAAGGAGGCCCACAAGGCCAAGGCCCGCTGGATCCCTGCTGGATCTTAGTGTTGGACTTCCTAGACTCCAGAGTTGTGAAAACATAAACTATTTTATTACACTACCCATCTTATTGTGTCATGCCTCTGTAGGAGCCTGCGACATTTAGCCATCTGTTTCTGTGTATGCCATTGTGTGTGTCCATGAAATGGACATATCCCCGGGGCTCTGTCTTCCCTGTCCACCAGGAGCTGTGTCGTGAGGAACGCTAGGCTAAAGTTCAAACATGAATTGTCATTAAAGCCTTTCATTGAGATTTGGGAGGAATCTTCAGATTTCCTATGTGAATCAATGGTGGGAAGAGGCCTGGTGCTTACTGATCTGTTTATGTAAATGCTTAACAATGCTATTTTGTGTTATGTATACAAATGGTCAGTCATTTGTCTGCTTTTATATAGTCATATATATTATTTTAATGGTATATTTCATAATATATTTTCTAATAGGTTTAATAATATATTTGATGCTATATTTAATAATATATTTATATAAAATAATATACAATATATGCTTACATGAGATATAAAATTAGATCTGTTTTAGTATATATTATCATTTTTATATTCCTGTACCAACTGTGTTGTCTACCTTTCAATTTCTTTCTTTTTCTTTTAACCATTATCCATGTACTTTTGCGAAACCCTGACCTATACAATATACAATTGGAGCCTCATCCAATCTGCCATGCCTATCATTTAAAAGTTATTTATTTATTTGTATGTATGTGTCTTACGAATTTATTTGCAACATGTTGTGTGCTCACAGAGAGTAGAAGAAGGCGTTGAATCCCCTGGAACTAGAGTTGTAGACAGTTATGAGCCCCCACATGGTGCTGGGAACTGAACCCAGGTCCTCTGCAAGAGCACTGAGTGCTTTTACCTGCTGAGCCACCTCTCCAGCCCCTCTGTCATTTACTTCTGGAGAATACTCTATCATGTATAGATCTCTGTAGAGACATTAACCTTTTCTTTCTCTTTTCTTTCTTTTTTAAAGCTATCTATTAATCTTATTTTTGTTTTTCTGGCTCCTGGTCATTTTGCTGAAGTTGAAATCATCTAAGGTCACGGCTTGTTTTGATGCAAATAGATTGGGTGCAGTTAAGCCTGGGTTACAGCCAAGAACGATCTCACATCAAGTGCCTACAGGACAGGAAGCACTGCCAAGGAAGCGGCAGAGTCTAGCTTTGTTCTGCTCACTGGAGTTTTTCTCTCCAACACATTTTATGCGTTGGCAATGGGCGCATTGGTTGCTGTTGGTGGAATGTAGGGAATGCAGCGTTGTTAAATTTTTCTTTAAATTTTTAAAAATATTATAAAAGAGGATTTATTAGATGGGCAAACGTGATCGGCAGTCCATCTGTAGCCATCTACCTGCTGGAGTGGCTAAGAGCCCAGTTGCTGTTCAGTTCACAAAGCTGGATACTTCAGCAGCAAACTAGCTCTGGAGGTCTGGGTCTCCCGGGAGAGCCTTGGTGTTCAATCTATGCTGGAAGGAAGGGGAAGCAGAAGTCCTGTGTCAGCAGAGGACAGAGCAGCTGCAGTAATTCCTGTAAAGGTTCAGGAAGAAAAGATGGCCTTTTATATAAAGACCCCCCACTTACTTTCTAGGAATTTTGGGGCTAACCTCTGTGGCCTGTGTGTTTAAATATGTAAATGAGTAGAATAGAATAGTGGTAAATAAGAATGCATTCGCCTGTGTTACGAAGCCTGTGTTATGTGAAGGTTGTTATTCCAGGCTCTGTAAGGGAAGTGTGGCATCACAAAGGCTGTGGACACTCTGTTCTGTTTTGTTTTTCAAGACAGGGTCTTATGTAGTTCTGGCTGTCTCAAAACTCACTGTGTTTTAGTTTAGAACTCAAAGAGATCTACCTGTCTCTGCGTCCTGAGTGCTGGGATTAAAAGCATGTACTGCTAATTGCAGTTGGTAAATGGATTGCAGGACCTTTCCTGCTATGAAGGGTAGAACCCATATGACTTGATTTGGCCAATGAAATGAGAACAAATGAGAAGGCCACCTTTAAGAGCTAGAGTATGATCTACCAGGGGTTCACCCATTGCCACTTTAAGCGGAAGCATGAAGCTTGAGGTGGAGCCTCTGTCTTTGTGAGTTCTTGATTGACCGTGGTAAGCCAAATTATAACCAACTCATACAATGCATATGTCTTAAGCAATATTCTTCTCTTGGCATTTGCGACTATGACTGGGCACATCCAATTAACCTGATCTATTCTGTTTACAAAGATCAAGAACATGTTCACTCAGAGAGCTTGGGATTTACTAGGGTAGAGAAGACACATTTACATAAAGAAGAGAGATCCGACTACTCTCTACGCTTCCTCTTTAGTCTCATTAGTTACTGAGCAAGATAGACGCTTAGATTGATCATGTTTTTAAGTGTATTTTTGAGACCATAGTTTCATAAAGCATATTTTTTAATGCTTCTTTTGGAGAGTCTCAGGTCATAGTTGATCAAAACACACAAGGGCTTATGATTTACAGTTAATTGGCCAATAGATACATTACATCTTTAATTTGAAGAGCACCATCATTCATGATGGGCCTCTTTACTATTAACTATTCTTTATTTTCTATTACTACCCAACCAATCTCTTTTCTATTCTTTCTATGTCACAATCTGCAATGAAAACAGGATGAAAACTTTTAACATTACATATTTACTGTATGACATCTATTAACCAAAATTGCCCTTTATCTTTTTGTGATGTGGGGGCAGCCTGCCTGGCTATACACTCACAACTGTTATTGGCTAACTTGGTAATTCATTCCTTAATGGGTAATTTGTTCAACAAACATTTATTGGGCATCTGGTGAAACCAGGCAGAGCTCTAGATCCTGCCTGGGAAACAAGGGGCAAAGCGGAGTCACAGACTTCATGAATCTTATTTTCAGTAAGGAAAATGTATGACAAACAAGCAAACATACAAGGCGCAAAGTGACATCGGTGGTGAGTGCCGGGGAGACAGCCAAGGACGGAAATGAGATGGCAACTGACAGGTACATGATTTCAGAGAGGGAGTCAGGAAAGGCCAGGCGACAGATGAATAAAGAATGAGAGGAAGTGAAGGAGCGCGTCCCCCAGGGAGGGGATGTACTCGGCCCTCTGTATCTGCAGGTTTCACTCCTAGTGACTTAAACTCAAGTTAAAAGCATTTGGGGAAAATGAGAGTGCACCAGACGTGTGGAGATCCTTTTCCTCGTGGCCATTTACTGAGTCATGTGATATACAGCTGTTTACACAGTATGTAGCTTGTATTGGGTAGTATAAATAATCTAGAGATGGTTAAAAGGGTAAGGAAGGATGAGGCTGGAGTGTATACAAACACTACACCATTGTACACCAGGGGTTTGAGCAGCCTCAGATTTTCATAGCTGTGAAAGCTCCAGAGACAGTGTCGTAGAATACTGAGAGAGAGCCGTACCCTGTAAGGCAGAAACAATGACGGAAAAGGCTTGGAGGTTACAGAATGTACAGAGGACAGAAAGGCAGCCTGCAAGAGATGTGACCAGGAGAGTTATGGATAGGTGACATGATAAAGTATGATCCTGAAGTAGTTTGCAGAGGACAGGAATCAAGTATGGAGACTAGACATGAAGCTTTTGTGTGGGTCTATGTAGACAAAATGGACTTGGTTGCAGTTGGTAAATGGAAGCTGTGAGGCGGGATTAGCTCAGGATGTATTTTTGAAGGGTGCCAGATGCTTTGAGAACATCAGCATGGTTGATGAGATGGTTTTCACGAGGAAATAACACTGTTTCAATATGCTGTTACCTAGATAGAAGAATGTGGCCACTGCCTACATGAGCCTAGAATTCAAGCCTAGGTATGAAGAAGTCAAGCTGGATATTCAGAGCATTGGTGGACGTTTTTTTCCTGAGACAGGTCTTCTTATATAGCACAGGCTGGTTTTAAACATAAGGTCCTCCTGCCCTTGTCTCCTGCATGTTGTAGTTAAAGGGGTATACTTTCTTGTCTACTGTCATTAGCATTTAACGTCATTAGCATTTAAACCTACAGGGTTGGTTGAAATCCCAGGGAGAATGAATATAGAGGGAGGGGAACTGAGTTCTGCCCATGCTCACAACACTTTTAGTTTGAGGAGATAAAGAGGAACCAGTTGAGAGGTCTGAAGAGTTGGGTAGCCAGACGAGAGAAGTGTCCCAATGCTATCTGAAGAGCTGAGAAAGAGGGGGCGTGATAACCGTGAGAGTGGATGGCCGTGACACCTGAATGCTTTCTATGTCGCTGTGGGGACTATGGAGCCAACAACAACACCAGGACCAGTAAGTGGGTGGGGGAAAATTTTGATAAGACTTGGTTCAGGAAAGAACAAAAAATGAAAAGAATCTATGGCTCTTGAGACATTTGGTCTTATGGGGTGGAAGGTGGGAAGGAGAAGAATGTGGAGACGGAAAAAATTAAAATTGTTTTAAAAGATAGAATCTCTTTAAATCTTTAAAAACTATTTTAATTTATTGATATGTGTTCACATACGTGTGTGTGTGTTTGTGTGTGTGTTTGTGTGTGTGTGTTTGTGTGTGTGTGTGTGTGTGTGTGTGTGTGTGTGTGTGTGTGTGTGTGTGTGAGAGAGAGAGAGAGAGAGAGAGAGAATATGTTTATGTTGATGTCAAACGACACTGGGGTTTGTTCTCTCCTCTTACCACATGTGTCTTCAAGGCCCCTAGCTCAGGCTCAGCTTGCCCACTGAGTCATCTAGGCAGTCCAAAATTTAGCTGTTGTTTTTGCTGTTCTTAGATGGCACTTATTCTAATATACTGGAAAATTGATGGGCAATATTTTGTAAAAGTAAAGGAGTTGATCGAGACTTCTTTAAGGCTACAGGAAAGATGTGAAATAAGTCATCGAGTGATGACTTGGCCATTCAGGCTGTAGCTCAAGCATGGAAAGTTCTAGATATGTGCAGTACACATTGGTGAGTGTCCGAGGTCTGTGCAAGATGCTGAGATTGTCTCCTGTTTGCTTCTGTGTTTGAAGAAAATGCAAGTCACCAGCTGTGTCCAAGGGGAGTGGATGCATGACGTACTTTCCCTGAAGTGACATAAGCTGGCCAAGAAAGAGTGGGCAGATTGTTTAGTGGGGCTGAAGGCCCTTTGAGATTTGTGTTATATCTTTGAAACAAAACACGCTAGTGTAGTTGTTTATTTTCTCTCAGCTTGGTGGTGAGGCAATCTGAGAAGAATCAGATTTGATGGTGATAGCAGTTTTGCCAAGTGAATAATGGGAGGTAGGGATGTGCAGAGATCGGGGAAGGGAGACAGTATATGCTGGGCTGGGAAAGAAGGCGATGCTGAGGTAAAAGAGGTGGTCCGTGAAGAGGTGATCAAGTCGATTTAGAGACCCTAGAAGTTGAATTGTTCAAGTCAAGATACTGGAGGGAATGAGCTGGAAATACCTTTGAATTGAAAACTTGGCAGCTTTTCTCCAATTTAATTTCAAAAAGAGACATTTTAAAATCGCTTGCTTTTCGCTGCGTGGCTGGGGGAAATGTACTTTTCAAGTATGAGTTCAACTCATTTTTGTACCAGTATATTCATGCTGATATTCTTGGGTAAGTCATTCAAATTAGTCAACTATTTCTGTGTCTTCAACCATAAAAGGAGACGAGTGAGGAGGACGAGCTGAACACTCACTGAGCCTTGCATCCCAGCGAGTGTCACTGCATGGTGGCAGTGTGACGGGCAGGCCGGAATTTCAGGGCTATCCTTGCTGTTGGGCCACAGAACCTCATCCAGGGAGATAAAGCTAGGAGATAAGGTCTGAGTTGGCACAGTAGAGGGAGCTTTGGCAAGTCACGTGTGAGCGGCCATTAACTAGATGTCACCTGTTTGGTTGTCAGTCAATACCAAAGTTCTCCACTCTAGGTTAGTCACACATTTATCTTGAGAAGGGTGGGTGAGTTTAGGCTGGGGAGATGGCTCCGTTAGTAAAGTGCTGGAAATGCAAGCATGGGGGCCTGGGTTTAGATCCTACTCATCTACCTTAGGAACTGTACATGTGGCTCGTGCCTTTTATTCCAGTGCTGGTAGAGGCAGGGGGATTGCTGGGACTTACTGGCCAGCCAATCTAGACCTATGTCATGCCAGTCAGGGATTCTATCCCAAAAATGAGGTTTAGGAGCCATTGAGGAAGGTAACCCAGTGCTGACCTGTCAACGCCCCACACATCTATCTATGTACAGACACACAAACACAGACATACATACAGAAACACACACATACACAAACACACACACAAGCACACACACATACAGAGAGAAACACACACACAGAAAAATACACACATACAGAGAAACACACACACACAAACACACACACATATAGAGAGAGACACACACACAAACACACACATACAGAGAGAAACACACACAGAAACACACACATACAGAGAAACATACATGCAGATGCACACGCATACATACATGCACATGAACATGTACATCCTATATCTAAACACTTTAAAAAAATTTAAAAAAACTTGCTTCGATGTAAATAGAGTTAGAATGGCTCCTGAGGCCCCACTGCTAGCTGGGAGCTGTTGGCTGCTGACAGCTACTCTTTCCAGTTCGTCAAATTGGGCATGCTTCAGCGGATGACTTCACACACAGGCACAGAGAAGAAGCATTAGCCTGATTCACCGCCCTATTAAAACTTTAAAGTTCGGCTTATTAAACAATTGAGAGAGAAGGGTAGTCTGGGGGATGTTGGAGAATTTGGAATAGGGCACCAAAGGGGAATGGGCATGAGTAAAATAAGTCACAGACATGTGTGAAATCAAATATAAAATTGCTTTAGAAATGTAAAACTTTCCTCCTCAAAGCTATGGAAGTGGTAAAACATGTTTCTGTGGGATTTATATTTAAAGTAATAGGTAAATCTTATTATATTTATAATATCTTGGGTATCACTAGCCAGAATGAGTGCAATTGAAGATCTGCCTGGTACTTTTACATATTTTTTGTTTTTAGGGGAAATTTTCCCTAATCGTTATCATATGTTGAATGGAAGCAGAGCTATCTGAATTGAAATTAAAATGTGATAATTACCACTTTTATTAAACATCGGGCTGGCAAACCTTGAAAATATGCCCTCGGCATCTCGCATGGGTGCTTTTGTGTTTCCATGTTTTCCTATTCTTTCTATTCTATTTTCTTTTTTGAAGAGACATTGGGTCAGGATTATAAATTTCCCCCCTTTTTTTCTTTTGTGTGTCTATGTGAGTGTGTACATTCATGTGCAGGTGTGTGTTCCTGTATGTGTTTGTGTCGATATGTGTAGTAGGCCAGAGGTCAAAGTCAACTGTTTTCTTCAGTCTTTCCACCTTATATTTTGAGATAGTCTCTCATTCACAGAGCTTAACAATTCAGCTAGACAGGGTGACTAGGGATCCTAGAGGTCTGTTATTGTTCCCCTCCAACACCCCAGCACCTACTGGGGCAATAGATGCCCGCTCTCCTGCCTGATCTTTTTATGTGGTTCCCAGGCTTTGAACTCACATCATCCTACTTACATGGTAAGTACTTAACTGACAGAGCCATCTCCCTAACACCCAAATTCCTCCCTGCCCCCTGCATTATTGTGTTTTAGCAAATAGATACAGGTCTAAGAATTTAACCAGGGGCTTTATCCCAAAACTACTGGGGGCAAGTGTGTCATAGTAACCGTGGACTGATTGTTCCACTGATGCATGTTGTAAGACAGATGACATACAATCCCTTAACCCTTGACTGTTGCTTTAAGTTACCTTTAGAAAGAGGTTCAGTCATTGTCCAAGTAATCAATCCTCAAAGAGGACCTGACAAAATGTCACTTTTCTACCCTTCAAGAGAACAGCAATGACGGTTAACAGACAAATGTCCTTTCGGTCATCAGGGTGTCTATTTTTCAGATCCTCTGCCTAACATGGAGGATTTTCAAACTGGCTCTTTCTGAAGGGAAAGGGAGTGTGTGGTGCTTGAAATCCATGTCTGCCCATTTTAGGGACTGAGACTAGAGTGGCTTCAGCCAGGACTGAGGAATTTGTCTTCATGTGCAGGCAAGGCTTCGAGCCTTTCAAAGAGGGGGCGGGGTTTTCAGGAGAAAGGTTGCAGCAATGCCCAAGTTGACTGTCTCATTGCCATCTTCAAAGTGAGCTTACTTTCCTTCCTTTTTAAGATTATTATCATCATCATCATATTATTATTATTATTATTATTATTATTATTATTATGTGTGCATACATGTGTGTGTATGTGTGTGTGTGTGAGAGAGAGAGAGACAGAGAGAGAGAGAGAGAGAGACAGACAGAGACAGAGACAGAAACAGAGACAGAGACAGAGACAGAGAAAGTGTTTGTGTACACACAAGCATGTGCACCTGCAGAGGCCAGAAGAGCTGCCATGTTGGGTGGGGGCTGGGGACCACTCTGGTCCTCTGCAAGAGTAATAAGTACTCTTAACTGCTAAACCCTCTTTACCGTCCTGGAAGTACTTTTATCTCCAATGGTGTGCGGCATGACCAACCGTAGGATGGAGCTGCCCGTGAGGTTTTGTCTTTGCTCTGCCTCCAGCTTCCACACTTTTACAGTCAGAGGGAGACGATCCTGAATGAGGCCAAGAGTCTTCAAAGGCTTTGTGTCTCTGTAGAGCTGTCTGTGTGTTATTGCTCCCAGGCTCAACCAGGAACTTCAGGCCTCGCTACATTCTAATGGGAATTGCATTTTCTATAGATGCATTTAATTTAAGCTTGTCAAAAAGGTTTTTGACTTCAGGTGCCTTTAGGCTCACTTGGCATCTCTCTTTCCAGAAAGTGGGATCTTCAGGGAGAGCAAATGCCTAGAGCATGCTCAGTGGCCCTCCGCTGACAAGCTGCAGTTAGGGCAGTGTTATTTTTGTCTTGAGGTATTAAAGTTAAAATTCCAAGGGAGTTGCAACTTGGGATTTCCCTTAAGTATTTAATTTTCTGAAAGAGCAGTTTTAAAACTGAAAAAAAAACTACACTGAATAATTATATTTTACAATCTACTCTCAGTATTTTTGTTATTCCTCGCAGGCTCATCTGTTTTTTTTATTAATTGGGGGGGGGTTGGATTTTTTTTTTTTTTTTGAGAAATACTAAAATCTCTGAGAACAATTTGTCCTGGGTTTAAAAACTCTTATCCAACCACTCTGGAATAGACATATTTGGGAATCCAAGAGTGTTTGGATTTTAGGAATACAATACACCTGTGTTTTAGCAGAGCTTTAAAGGCATACTGTATTTCTACAGCGAGCTCATAGCAGCCAAACGAGGGTTGTGTTTTCTATTGAATCATGGTCCTGATTTATGGCCATGCCATCATGACCACGCCAGACTAAAAACTGCAACAATTACACACACACACACACACACACACACACACACACACACACACACACACACACCAACAACTGCGTTTGAATTGGGAGCTTGTCCCTGTTTTGCTCTGAACTCATGATTACCATGTTTGTTAGTTTATTTACAAGTAAATCAAGGCCGTGTTTATGGTCAACCGGATGCTTTGTTGCTGAAAACCTAGTTCAGAGCTCATCGTCATCACTGTCATTTGGGAGCTTCCTGGCAATGTAGAGCTAAGGATCTGCCCAGACTGCATTTAGAACTATCCAGATGATTCCTGCACATGTTAGACACATGTATTCATCTGTTCTCTGACAGAGTACAACTGTATTCATCATCTGCTCTCTGACAGAAGGCACGAGGCAGGAGATTTCTTCCTTCTGAGCTCTACAGGTTGCAAAGTCCAAGAGCATGGTTCCTGACTCTGCCCAGCTTCTGGTGAGGGACCCCTTGCTCCACTGCCACACAGTGAGGCCATCACAAATAAGACTGTGCAAGCTCAGATCTTTCCCTCCTCATATAAAGCCACTATTGTCACGCTGGGGGTCAAACTCTCCTGACCACGTTGGGTTCTAATTATCTACCAGTGACTCTGTCTGTCAATATTATTAATATAGGAATTGGAGGACCATGGTTTCAACCTATGAATGGGATTGGGAAGAGGTGCAGAGTCAAACTATGCAACAGACTTTAATCCAGGTTGCAAGTCTTGGAGACAAAGGGAGACAGAGGGACACTTTAGTTGTTTAGACTTGGAGAATGAGGGTTTTGGTATTCACCCCAGTGATGGTATCTTCTGAACCCCATATCTAATTTGTAACTTATTTGTAACTTCCATTGTCCCTGTGTCCATTCTGCTCCCTCCCCTCCCCTCCTCCTTCCTCTGTCCTTTCTTCCTTCTCTGCCTTTTCTGCTTGTTGAAGTCAGTTAATGTTTGAGGTACTGTTTGAGGTACTGTTTGAGGTAATGGTTGAGGTAATGTTTGAAGTAATGTTTGAGGTACTGTTTGAGGTAATGGTTGAGGTAATGTTTGAAGTAATGTTTGAGGTAATGTTTGAGGTACTGTTTGAGGTAATGTTTGAGGTACTGTTTGAGGTACTGTTTGAGGTAATGTTTGAGGTACTGTTTGAGGTACTGTTTGAGGTAATGTTTGAGGTATATACATTTGAGGTAATGTTTGAGGTAACGTTTAAGTGACTCATCAATCGTTCTACTTACTTTAATCCCGATGTGCTTAAATTTCTGTCTCTTTTTCTCTCTATTTTGTCTACCTAATTTCTTTTTCTCATATTCTCAGGGAGTTATACTTTTTAGTCTTCTTGGTCTTTCCTCAAGTAATTTGTTTTGTACTCTGTTTCTATGCCTTAGCATAATCTCAGAAATTTCAGTGTGTGTTCTTACATGTGTCCAGATTTTAATCAGTCTTTTTTGGCTTTTCAAAGGACTGCTCAGAAGACGTCACTGCTCATAATCCCCCTCTGTCATACGCCACTGTTCTTTATCTGTTTTTATTATTTTTAATTCCTATTTATTTTATTTATTTATTGGTATGTGTATGGATGTTTTGCCCACATACATGTTTGTGCACCATGTGCATGTTTGTTGCCTCCTAGGCCAGAAGAGGGTGTCACATCCTTTACTGGAGTTACAGGCAATTGTAAGCCACCATGTGAGTACTGGGAATTGAACCTGGATCCTCTTAACCACCAGCTCATCTCTCCAGCCCCTTCATCTGTTGTTTTTAAATTACTGATCATTTGATATTTTGTCACCATGTTGTATTGAGTGTTGGCATTTGAATATTTGCCCCGTTCTCTGCACAGTGTTATTTTAGTGTAGCTTAGCCGCCTGAGGTTGCTGTCTCTTGTTTCGTATTTATTTATTTTTAGTGAATACCATTTATTTTACGAATTGGAAGCTTTTGTATGTTTTTAATCAGTAAGTAGATTGTCCGTAGCAGGAACAGAAACTTTGTCTTGGGGATGCAGCGGCTTACGTACCAGTTTGTGGTCTTTTTAGGTAATCCAGCCGAGTCCACTGCTCAAGCAGAACCTCCCGATATGTCTTACAGATTAAATCAGCTTCGAATCAGTATAAAGTTTCATTTGAAAATACGCAAGTCGATACCAGGCCGAAGGCAAGGTTAGCGTCACAGTAACAACAGTTTGGCTGTGTTCTCCGGCTCTCAGATTTGCTTGCATACCGCATCCCCTTGGCATTGAAAAGCATCTACTCGCGCTTTGTTCCCATGAGTTCAGACTTATCTGCTCTGGGTGGGGCCTGAAGTACCAGAGATTTTAAAAACTCCCGAAGTGGTTGTAATTGTACCTAGGGTGGAGGATGGCAGGATGCTGGTTAGCTATAGTTACCACAGTCAGACGGACTGGGTTCAAACCCTGCCCTGGCCATTCATGGGATTCCTAACCTTAGGTGGTTTGTTTGTTTGTTTGTTTGTTTGTTTGTTTTTAGTCAATGTGGTTCTATTTCCTCAATATGCACGTGAATGGTAAACATGGGATCAATGTCTCAAAATACCGTTCTAAGGAAAAATGAATATGGTATATAAAATGTTCAGAATGGCAACTGGTTGCTGTGTTGAGGTAGTGTAATCTCTAACCACTCCAGGAATTTACAGGCAAAGCTTCCGTCTCTAGGATAGCGCATTGAGAAGTGCTCTGGGCTTTTAAGAGATAGGGTTTGGTGAGAAAACTCTTAGTCATGTGAGAAGACCTGTGGAGAGGCTGAGCCCTTGGCCTAACCTCTCACTTCATGTTGAGATATGACTTACACAGCTCCTCCTTCTCCTACCATCTGCTGTGCGCAGAAGGTGAAGAACCAACGGGGCAGATTCATCTTGGGTTTGGAAGGACAAACTATGAACTAAATGAAATTTCCCTTCTCTTTATAGGTACACTACACCAGATGTTTTGTTACAGTAACAGAGAGTAAACATGTGTTATAGCACAAAAGTAAACATTTACTGTTAGCAGTTTTAAACAGACTGTGATAAAAGTCACCAGAGTTGGAAGATGTCTGACTCAAATGCATTTTAAAGTGCTTAGACTTTAAGTCAAACCAGGTACAGCATGGCACCAGCACAGCCATGGTGTTTACTGGGCTTTATTTTTCCCCATGTCTTTATTTATAAATCAGTTCTAACTATTCTTTGAAGGTAGGGGAGTGTGTGCTGGAATCATGCAAGATGTGTGTCCCAAAGACCCAGAAGTTAAATCAAGAAAATTGCCTGAGGAATGATTGACAGCTAACAGATGGATCAGAGAACGTGCTTCCCTAGTTCTACATAACAGAGTGGGCCATCCTTAAATTGGAAATCCTCACTTTCAGGGCAACTGAACCCATGTCAATCTTGCCTAAATACCTGGACTTTCACACAAATCTACACTAACAAAGTATATTAAAGTTTGTAGTTGGACCAGGAGAGAGCCTGCTAATCTTACTTCCCAGTGGAATTACCAGCTTTTGTCTTACTTTCCTGTGACAATGACACAGTCGACAATACTGGCTGTGTTTGTAAACCACAGCCTGTTTCCCGGGTCCCTTCGTAGACGATTTCAGAGAAACTTTACACTTGTTTCAAATTCATCTTCTGTGGGCAGTTCCCTGATTTCCAGTCCTTTATGCAGCATCCACTCTTATAGATATGGAGATATACTTTTCAATGTACTACCTTTGAAAGAAATATTGGATCTTTTGGCTGTGCAAAAGCATTTTTGTTCTTTGCTGTGTTCTTTAGTCATTCATTGGCTCTGTCTGCCTTTGGTTTTTGTTGTTGTTGCTGTTGCTGGGGGAAAAGGGATGAGCGAATGCAGCTTCTGATGTCTAATGCTAGTCCAGGTACTTCACTCACAAAGAACAGGGAGCAACCTTTCCTACAGTGTTAAAAGTCGACCAGGACCTGTGTTAAAACGCTCACCAGAGTGTTTAAGAACCATAACCTTATTTCATTCACGTATTCATTACTGATATATTCAACAGCATAGATACATCTGAGGTAGCCCAGTCCTTAAAGATGTGCAGTGGTTATGTTTATATATGTCTGAATGGTGATCACACTTGATGGGACCTGACACCAACCACGAATTTACTTTATCTTCCCTGTAAGTGGTCTGTCTTTTCTTTCCCACAGAATTGAATGGATTACTTGTTTATCTGAGACATAATGCATGACCAAGATTAAAGAAAAACAAACAAAAAAAGAGAAAACGAAAGAGAAACTCCAGCTAAGACCAACTTGGCCTGGGTCAACATTCTAGCTCTTCCAATGTTCTATGTTGGGTTGCCACCAGGGTTAAAAGAACCCCTTTAAAGTCCTCACCCAGAGAAGAAAATTTGGTCTACAAGAGTGCTGTGTTGCTGAAATAGAGAAATATACTACAGAACTAAGGGTTTCAAGAGGAAAAGGAAATCCAATAAAGGGGCAAACTCTCTCCACTCTCTCTGTATGTCTCGAACTTTCCTCCAAGAAATTGCAAGTGTTAGGATTAACTCACAGTAGCCCCACAGTAAGGCTGGTGGAACCGGCCCTAGAAATGCTCAGTGCCTGAGACTTGATGATCAGCACCGAGGAGGAGAGAAAGACTGAGGACAGCCAGCATTTTAGTGTTTGCCCTCCAGAGTTGGCCAAGCCTCTGAGGTCAAGGCAGTCCTTTGGAAGATGGCCCTGTACCTCTAGGAAGCCACCTGTCTTCTCATTAGCAATGCCACAGAACTTCACAGGTTAACTGCTGCCAGTATGAGTGCTAAAAAGGGAGGAATCCAGGAAGAGAAGGTGTGCAGAAAAACAGTAAAGGACACTCACCCTCCAGGGATAAGCTGTCCCAGCAGATGGCACGAGGGATGGAGGGGAAAGAGCAGAGCAGCCATGAGGCTCTGCCCTGTGGTTTGCAGTGATTATCATTGTGGGATCCAGACTCTGGCTTCTTTTAAAGGTAGTAGTACCCAGAAACGAGGCAAACACCAGAGCTTCCTCCTGTTTTTCTACAAGCATCACTGGCATTTAGAAATTGGAGGCTTCTGGAAATACTTATGGACTTAAACACACACACACACACACACACACACACAAACACACACACACAAACACACACAAAAACACACATACACAAACACACAAATACACACACACAAACACACACACACAAACACACACAAAAACACACATACACACACAAACACACAAAAATACACATACACAAACACACAAATACACACACACAAACACACACTCACAAACACACACAAAAACACACATACACAAACACACAGATACACATACACAAACAAAAACACAAAACAAAAGCAAGCAAACAAACAAACAAAACCCCCTCAAAGTCCTGCCCTCTTTGTCCAGAATATTTTTAAAAATGGTTAACAAAACTCTGTCAAACTTCTAGCTGTTTTTTGTTTGTTTGTTTGTTTGTTTGTTTTTTGCCATGTGCCATGTCTGAGCCCCTAATTACTACCCTGTTTCTGCTTGTAGGGCCAGACATCTTCAAATGTCTGGTCTCCCTCTTAAGTAAAAGGCTGAGGCTATAAAGTTGCAAATGATAGGCCTTTTGGGGATATAAAAAGCCGGGCCCACAATCAGACAATAACCAAACCTATTTATAAGACAGGCTAGGAAAATCTTTACACTTCCAATGAGTCCTCCAATGACAACCGAATTCAACTGGAAATTAAAGAAGCCGCACCTCTGCCCTTCTGCACCCCTCGAGAATGAGAATGGGGGCTGGATAAACAGCTCAGTGGTTAAGAACACTGTCTTCTTTTTTAGAGGACCCAGGTTCAATCCCCAGTTCCCACGTGGCAGCTCACAACCTCTGTAACTTCAGTTTCAGGGAACGCAATGACTTCTTTTGTCCACATACACGCAAGTGAAATACTCATACACGTTACATAAAAAATAGAGTTAAGGTGTCAGCTCTTTTCTGTTAAGAAAGTGAATGTAAAACAAAGGGGTGATGTGTTACCCCAAATACTTCCTGGATAACCCAGGTGAGGTTCTCTTCTCTCCTAATCTTGTTTGTTTCTGTGGAGGAGACGCACTTAAGCTAGAAGTTCCTCTTTGGCTAGAACTAGTCAGATATGAGATGACTGACAGAGTAGCCTGCAGAAAATCCTATGCTTCGCCATGTTGCTGTCTGCATGTGGAGTGGTGCCAGGCAGTGCCAAGACAGCGGTGGTGTCCACATTCCCAGACAACATCTATCCTTCTAAACCCTCTCTTTTATCACCTAACCACTGCCCCACTTGGCCATGTCTTTTATTCTTTTACAACCTCTAGCCCTCCCAGAAGTTGAGAATATATTGTTAGCTTCTAGTTTTCTAGTTTTCTCTGTGGGCTCACAGGTTGGCGTTTTCCTTTCTCACAGCCCCTTTCTCAGTGTGTTTACTGACTGCTCCAACTGTTCATGTCTCACAGAAGCTCACGTGGCCATTGGGGTGAATCTCTATTTTTCTCAGAGGCAGATGCCTTCAGTGTCTTGGAACAGTGGGGGAGTAGGCAGGTAGGCAGGCAGGGCATGCTGGGACATGATCACTGGTCTTTATTTGTCTGATCAAAGTCAGCAGAAGAACAAGATATCAACGGTTCTCCCAGAACATGGCTCTGTTAACTTCGATCCTTTGCTCAAATTCCACCTTCAAATAACAAAGCATTTTTACAGCATAAATCCCTGCCCAACTCCTGGGATCACATATGACGTTATCACATATCACATATGACATATCACATATGACGTTACCTCTGTTTATCTGCAGTGTTTGCACCTTGCTTCTTTTTATGGCGCCATCACGGAAGGGGACTGGGCCCTCGCCTTAGCAGCTGGGAGCTGAGGATGCAAGCCAGGAGCTTGCACAGTCCAAGGCTCAGCCCTGACCTTGTCCTTTACTCCACCCTGCTGAAACAGGGTACCCTCTACATCCGTACTTTCCCTTTTGTATTTGTCTCTTTCTTTCTTTCTTTCTTTCTTTCTTTCTTTCTTTCTTTCTTTCTTTCTTTCTTTCTTTCTTTCTTTCTTCCTTCCTTCCTTCCTTCCTTCCTTTCTTTCCTTCTTTCTTCCTTTTCTTCTCTCTCTCTCTCTCTCTCTCTCTCTCTCTCTCTCTCTCTCTCTCTCTTTCTTTCTTTCCTTTTTCTTTGGAGCTGAGGACCAAACCCAGGGCCTTGCCCTTGCTAGGCAATGTCTATCTGTCCTCAATCTAGCTGAAAACTAGCTTTGTTTATTCACCTCCAGCTTTCATGGTCATCTTACCTATTCAGTGCAATTTACGTCAGTTATTCTTGTGAGTATGTCAGGAATATAGATGGACAATGTTGGTGCCTTTCCACAGTGCCAGGGAATATTAAATGACAGTGACTTCACAAGCCACAGCAACTGACTTTATATCAAGTACTACCCTATTTCGCTTGGTGCGCTTGCCAGTAATTAGTCACAGGTTCTTTTATTGCAGTCTGAATATTACTTATAGCTTTTAGATCACATTATTAATGTCACAAATAACTCCATACAAATGTAGCCACAGGTATGCATTACACACACTATAACAAAACACACATGGTTCAAAGAGGCATTCCTGAAGGTAGAAAGCTAACATAACCCTACCCAGAGCTGTTCTGGGAGGCACAGAGATGAGACCAGGCACAGGGCTGGCTCAGGACATAGACTTGTTCCATAAGGCTTATATGGCAGACCATTTAGAGTGTCACTTTAAAGTGGGCTAAAGGTCACTGGCACAAGTAACTGTAAACTGAGCCCAGGGAAAGGGGCATAGGACATTTACTGGGACATTTTTCCCTGGAGGAGGCTTGTAACAAGTGACTAGTGGGTTAGACTGATTGTCACATCGTAGTCTTGGGTCCCATTGCTGTTTGCCTGTTTGTTTTAAGTAGTATTGGGTGAAGAGTGGCACTATACTCCATCTGGTATGCCAAGGTCACACGTCCAACTTTCCAATATAATTCTGCTGTGTCCACATGAAAACACGGCCCTGATCTAACCTGGTAAATCCACAGGTGTATTCCTTTATTTGTGTTTTTATCGCCTGTGCCTCACAGCTCATGCCAGGTAGATGTACAAATAAGACATCTGCCATTTACCCTCTGCATTTATACTTGGGACTTCGTAACTGCTCATTCATGAGATGGAGTCATTCGGGCACAGCCCAAAGTGACAACCTTACGTAATACAGGCATGGCAAACAGAGCCCAGCCTGTCTCCACAATCACATACTACTTCAGAGCACAAGTGTGTCTTACTGATTCGATCAAATGTGTGCATGTATTTCTGGTTCCTTAGTTATCTAATTAACACTAGAATAAATTTCCTTTCTTTTGAGATTTATTTTTAGAAAGATTGCTGACTTAAAAGGTATGTACACTTTATATATGTATGTATATATATATACTTATATATAATTTGGCTATCTATGATCCACATATATATGTACATGTACATAACCAATTTTTATGTATATATATTTATAGATGAATGGGAAATATTAGAAAAAATGTTGCATATGTATGACATAGATTATTTTCTCATCATTGTTCTTTAAATAACACATCAAAACAATGGTTTACATAGCATTACATGGATTGGGCCTGGTATATAATCTAGACATAATTTAGCATATATTAAAAGATGTATATAGGTTACATACAAATACTATGCCATTTATGTAGAGAGGATATTGGTATCTACTGGGGTCATGGAACCAATTCCTCAAAGACACTGGGGAAAACCCATAATCAAACCGTCTTGTACAATTTAACCATCTTTTTTTCTTTGTGTGGGTATTAAGAGTTGCATTTTTTTCAGAGCCTAATAATGCTGGTTATTGATGGTCTTTTCAGACATTATAATTAGGATAAGTAAAAACGTATTATTGACTGTCTAGATGGTTCAGCGGGTTAAGGTGCCTGCCATCCAAGCCTGGTGATGTGGGTTCAATCCCTGGAACCTACTCCACAGAGCTCTCCTCTGACCCCCATATGCGACCCACTACATATACACACTGTGTCTGTACACACTTGGTAATAAATATAAAAATATATATGACTATAAGAAGCTTTTTTTGACTCACAATTATTTAGTAGCAAAGTCAAAGTCTGAGACCTCTGTATATGAATTCTCTCTTCATAATTTTGTTCCCAGAGAGTGGTTTCTTTTTTGATTTCTAATGGCTGTGCCTGTCATGACCACCAGCGTCAGCCGGTTTTGCAGAATAGTGAAGGTGCTCTCTCCAGTTTTCTACTATTCCTTTAACATTAGTTTTGTTTTATTTTCCTTCTTCAAAAATACTGTATTTTTTTTAGCAATTGCATACATGATTACTTACTGTATTCAAATCAGGCTCATCCTTCCTCCTACCCCAAGTCCTTTATTATTCCCCCAACTCACTCTTAAATTTATGACCGCTTCTTTAACTACACCCATATTTGTTCTCTCTCTCTCTCTCTCTCTCTCTCTCTCTCTCTCACACACACACACACACACACACACACACACACACACACACACACACCCTACTGAGTCCATTTAGTTAGTATGGTTTACTCATTAGTTTTGTGTAATCATGTCTGATTGTGTGTGTGTGTGTGTGTGTGTGTGTGTGCGTGTGTGTGTGTGTGTGTACACATATGGCTTTCTCTACACTGTTCCCAGCTGGGATGGTGTACATTCAAACCTTTTCCCATGCAGAAGTTGCCAAAGTCTTGGGAAATGATGCTGAGACTTCACACCTAAGGTTTGCTAGGTGCCTTGCATAATTATTTGGTGTTCAAAGGCTTCATATTGCTACTCCCTGAATCCACGTGCCTTCCCCTCATCCTCCTCCTTACCGTCTTGAGCCACCCCAGAGCCATATTTTTATGCAGCGGAAGCATACCTGGTTTGTTCTTTTTCAAACAGAAGTTTCAGTCTCTTCTTGAATGATTATTCTCTGTATTAATAGTGAAAAGCAGAAAATGGAGATTTTTTTTTCACTTGGCCATTTTGGAAAGAGAACGGAAAAGGTCCTTTGACTCCCCGATGTCTTAATGATTATTCTTTCATATAAATGTTAATGGTTTTGTCAAGTATTAAGGAAGGTCCTAGAAGTGTCTGTATTTCTGTACCGTTTTTTAATTCCGGGGAGAGTTGGCATCTTTGTGGTCTAAACCCATTTGGCCTCAGCTGGCCTCAGCACAGGTTCCAGCTCTCCTTAGTCCTTCATTTCTTTCAGAGTCTCAAGGGTAGGATTGAAATTCTCAATTCTACCTCCAGTGGGCTTCTTTCTTGCTGAGCCTGCTAATGGCTGTTAGAATTCATGATGTCCCAGCTCAGTGTGACAAGAGCCCCTCTTCTTACTCTCTGAATGCAAGTTTCAACTTCATCTTTCCTTTTGGTTCTGTGGATTTCTTTTGGGTGGTGGAGTCTTGCTATGTAGTTTGCACTGACCTGGTGCTTTCTATACATTCCAGACTAGCATTGAACCTGGGGCCAATCCTCTCGTCTCAGCCTCCTGGGTGCCAGGACTTTGGTATATGCTACCACACCTAACTCATGCTATCTTTCTTAGTGGTTCAGAGTTATCCTAAGTTCATCCTTTCCAAGGTGTTCAAGAGTTAAAATCCAACACAAAATAATAAAAAGACCAAAATACAGAGTGTTACCTCAACTCCAGAGAGGAAGAATGAAGTTTCAGCTTCATATGGTAATTTTTCCAAACCACACAAGGCCATATGCCCAGCTACAGTGGTAAGGTGTGGGCCTTTACTCGCCTTTACGACTTATAGCATGTGTACAAGAAACATGAAGCCTGTGGAGATACTGGGATTTACGGATTATGAAATAGGCCCTACTTGTAGATTCTGTTTTTCTAGAAGATTCTCAGGCAGCTGAATCACCTGACAGCATTCACATAAATTCCACAATGAGACAGACCAGGCAAGTCAAGCCTGTCCGCAGATGGTGTTTTGCCCAAAAAAGAACCCAAATGATTTCCCTTCCCAAGTTCTTTTTTTTTTTTTTTGAGATTGTAAAGTTTACATTTATTATTCTTATGAAAGAAATATTGAACAAATTCTTGTTGTAATATTTAGATTTACAAGATACTGCATTGGAACAAGGAAAAAGGAGAAAACACTTTCATTTGAAGGCAGAATCATGACTCCTGTTCCCACATTTGTTAGATAATTAAACTGAAACACGCTACTTAACCTTTGTGTTTTCTAATCTATAAAATGAGAATGACAACATCTACTTAATAGGCCTATGTAAGGATCAAATAGATTAATATCCATCAAAATGTTCAATATAGTGCCTGGCATGCAGTAAATAATCATTGTTAACTATAAACATATAGCTATTTCCTTCCCAAGTTCTTAATGATTAGAAAACACTAATTCTGATCTGCCTTTCTGAGGAGAAATGGCTCCTAGGAAAAGCCAGGGCACATCTCTGGGACAGGAGAACAGTGGTTGAAGGCATGGGCGAAGTAGCCATGACTCCTTTAAAGCAGAGTGCTTAGGTCTCTCTTTCACCTGCAAAAGCCGTAGGCTCGATGCTGGCTGGCCTTAAAGATATTGTGCTAACTAAATCCATGGCTTAGACACAGCCACAACCGTGATAACAAAGACAGGGATAAAAATGGTAACAGCTAATGCTTTCTGAGAGCTCAGGTATCAGGCACCATCTGTGTATAATTCGCCTTATTTAGTAAACAAATTAAAATACAGAACTGCAACTATAAAACAAATCAAATAATAATATCCCGTAGATCTTACAGTGTCCCCCAACTCATAAAAATAGCCTCCTTTTCCATTCTTGAGGGGACACGTGACTTTGGTAGTTGCTACAGTTAGCATTCACTGTTTTTATTGTGTCTTTGCCAGCCAATCTCATACCTGATGTACCTGGACGAAAGCTCATTTATCCATCATTCTTTTTTCTTCTTGAGACTTGTGTGTACTTAAAATACAAGAGGCCCACATTAATTCTCATGCACAGTGCTGCAGCTGCTTGTCTCTCCCGAAGCTGGGGTTGTTGTCTCATAATAAACCAGGCTGCAGAATCTTTACGATGTTTGTCCAGGCGGAAAACCTTTCTGGGAGGATAATCCATTCAGCACGCAGTGTATAATCTGAAGTCCTTAATGTAGACCACTGACTTACTTCCTGTGGAATCCGCTCTGGGAGGACCCCACCGCAGAGAACATGGCTTTTGTAACCAGATGGATTACGGTGAGGGCTGTTCTGCCCATGACCTGGGATGAGCTCTGTGCAGCACACTGGATGCTCCAGAGAGAATGATTTAAGAGTAGTTTATCCTTGTAGCAGTAAAGCATGAAAGTAGGGAATCAGAGAGAGGGAGGGAGGGGAGAGAGAGAGAGAGAGAGAGAGAGAGAGAGAGAGAGAGAAATAAAGAAAGGTCTGAACCTCCTGATGGCAGTCACTTCAGTATTTTATTTTAATAATCATGTTAGGTTATTATGATTACTTTAATTTACATGTGAAGAAATTATTGCCCAGAGTGGTGAAGGGACTTATGCCGTGTCCTCCAGCACCAATTAGTAAAGTGGATGTGTCAACATAGTACTGTCTGGCTCTGCCAGGTTTGGGCTCCATCTATGAACAGTGAGCACCTAGGTCCCAATATGACCCAGGAGCCAGATCCTGCCTTGCCTCAGCAAACATACAGAATGTTTGAGAAGAAACTGAGCTGTGCTTAGCAGGCAGAGGCTAAGCCTCAGAAGGGCTACAGTGAAACCCGTGAGAGAGAAATTTCCTGACTCATAGCATGTTAGTTATCGTTGCTTCATCTCTCCATAATGAGGGAAGTTTGCCTTCATTAGACTCTGTCAAATTCGTCTTCTCCCCCTCCCCATCCCCCCTTGCTGAGGATGCCAAAGCTGTGGTGTTTATTTCTGCTCCCTTTCCTTAGAGACATGCTAAAGTCACTTAGCAAACATCTCAGGAATAAAATGTGCTAAATGATCTCGGTCTCTGCAAAGATTCCAATTCAGCCTCAAGTCCACCCAGCAACACAGCCTAGCTGACCAATTCCTGCCTCCCGCCCCGCTGCTAAGACTCTCTGGGAGACAAAATGGTCTCGAGAAGTGAGCTGGGTCTCAGAGGCTTCTGCTTCAGGATGCCAGTGCTCTCCACTGCTCTCAAGCGTCAGGGGGTTTCCTCTCATGGTGTTTGGCTTTGCTGTTTGTGAGAACTGGCTGTTGGGGTGCTCTGTGTGTGTACCTCACTCCTGACTTCCGAAAGGAGCACAGAGATCACATTTATTCTGAATGTTCCTACTCTGTGACCTTGGCTGTGACTCCTTGCTTCTTTATTGAGGAGCTCACTCTTCTTTGCTCTCCAACTTTCTCTTCACCTTCCCGGGTACACTGTATCAGAGTGCATTCAAGTCTTTTCTGTTCCTGTGCGGGTTCATTTCACAACTGATTTGAGCCATAATTTTTGGATGGAGTATCTGATCGTCTGGTTACAACCATATGCCTCCATATTACTACCCCCACAAATGCCTGCATGCACACGTGCACATATACAAACACATTAATAATAAAAGAAAGAAAATTTGAAAAATATAGGGACTGTGAGAGTAATAGAATACCATGAAGTAGCAAGCTATAGATGCACAGGACATGGGTGGATTTTAGTAATAATGGTAACAGGTAGGAGATTCCTGAAGGAAACCATGAGGGAGAGAGAGACCCTTTGCATAAAACCCGGGAACGTAAACCTCAACAATATACCCTGTTGTGTTTTGAAAGAAGGAAGCACAAAGTTCATGACAGTGGCTGTGGAGTGTTATGGTGAGCACAGGGGTGAATGCTAGCAATGTTCTCATGTCTGAAGTTATCCTATCCACCTGTGTGTTTATGGTTTTGCGGATTAGAATTCGCCTCCAAGCCAATAAGAATCTTAATTGGGTCACCCTTGAAAACCTGGTGCCCAGAGACGCACCTAGTACCCAGCAAGCATTTAGGAAATGAGGTTGCAGATTGACACTCATGGCTGTGGGTCCATCCATCCGGGACCAAACTGAGTTGCTTCCAATGAGCATGTGGCAACGCTCCTATTTGGGGGAATAGTGATAAGAAGGGCAGAAGGAAGGGGACATTGCTGAGTGACTGGGACCCACTAGCCTACAGTTAGGTGGGTGGAGTTGGATGGTCGTGTGGAAGCCTCGGGTCTCTCCCCAAGTCCTTTGGGCTCCCCAGACAGTGGCAGCCTTGGCTGTAACAGTAAAGCTTGCTTAGGCGATTACTGGATCAGGAACTCTTGTCCTAGCGGAGGTCACCTTCACTTTTCCAGGGTCTGAGGTGCCCTTAGCTTGAATGGGCATTCAGGAAGGAGAATGGAGGCCAGCTCCATCTGTCTGTGCAACCTGGCTTCCTTTAGCCTGTATGGAGCTCCAAGCTGGGTCTGCGTTTCCAGGACTGTCCATTGCATCTGAGGTCGCTCTGGGATTTACAGTCCCTTTCAAATATGGTGGATTCACATGCAGCCCAGCCCAGGCCAGAGAGCTTTAATATTCTCTTACTTCAAAGAGAAGGTTCATACTCTGGCTGCAGCTCGCTGTGGTTTTAAAAGCTAGTTTGTTTCTCAATACTTGGTTTTGTTTTCTGAGACAGGGTCGTGCTGTGTGGGGTTCATACTGCCCTTGAATTTTCAGTTCTCTTGCCTTAGCCACCCCAGAGCTGGGTTTATAGTTTTTAATGGATACACTAGAATGTAAAAATAATAATCATCTTATAAAATAAATAACGCATAAGAAGTATTATTATATAAAATTATTTATTTTAGAAAGTAATAAATAATACAATAAAAATAAGTAGATAAAATAAGAATTAATGATAAAATGTGTATATGTTATGTATTTAAAGTATATCAAGCATCTATTTCTTTCAACCACTCATTATTTCTTTGTGGCGAGAACATTTGAAGCCCTTTATTTGAGCTGGTTTTGAGATAATACATTTCACGGTTGCTGTCTCTAGTCACCTGACTGTAACAGCACACCTGGACACTTTGCTACTTATGAAACTGAATATGTTAAAATGGTTTCCAATTGCAGAAAATTGCAGCAGTCGTACAAAGAGAAAGAACTCTCACAATGCCCCTGATCATTGGCATCTAAAAGCCCCACAGCACACTTCTTACACATTATGAGCTAATATTGAGACATCATCCAGTGCAAGCCACGACTGTGTTCCCCACATCTCCTTAGCTTTTGCTGGATGTCCCTTTTCTATGCCAGGGTCCCATTCAGAGTTCTGTAGTATTGTCATTTAGTAATTGTGTCTCCATGGCTTCTTGGGTTTCTCAGTGGACATTTCTCAAGCTTTTATTTCTTGGTTTATGTTTGAGACAGAATGCCTCTGGATAACAGAATGCTGGCCTGGAACTCGGTAGATACATAGATCAAGCTGTCCTCGAACTTGAAGCAATCTTCCTGTCTCAGCCTTCCAAAAAATGGGGTGTGTGTGTGTGTGTGTGTGTGTGTGTGTGTGTGTGTGTGTGTGTGTGTGTTAGGGTTTTAATGACTGTGATGAAACACCGTGACTAAAAAGCAAGTTGGGGAGGAAAAAGGTTTATCTGACTTATCCTTCCATATCACTGTTCCTCATTGAAGGAAGTCAGGACAGGAAGGCAGGAACCTGGAGGCAGGAGCTGATGCAGAGGCCACTGAGGGATGTGGCTACTGGTTTGCTCCCCATGGATTTCCAGCCTGCTCTCTTGTAGAACCCAAGACCACCAGCACAGGGATGGCACCACTCACAATGGGTTGGGCCCTCCTCCATCGATCAATGGTTAAGAAAATGATGTACCTCCCGATCTTGTGGATGTATTTTCTCAATTGAGGTTCCCTTCTTTCAGACAACTCAGTTCCTGCACAGTGTGTGTGTGTGTGTGTGTGTGTGTGTGTGTGTGTGTGTGTGTGTGTGTGTAGGGGTGGGGGTAGGAGCGGTAACTGTTGGCCTTAGAAGCAGAGCACTACAGGTGCGGCTGAAGACTTCCGTGTCTCTCTCAGTTTATCTCCATTTATCTCCAAAGACAACCACTATGTTATTGTGCTTTAGAGCCACTGTACAGTTGCCTCGCATATTTGAAAATAAGAATATGATTCTGCAGGCACCGCTCTCTAGTTTACCACATACCATTTTCGTCTTTATGTGGCTCCAGTTTATTTACTTGAATTTCTAAATCTGATTTCGTCCATCTGTCCACTCTCTAGTTCCTCAGCGTGCTGTCCTTTCTATATTTTCATGGCCATCGCAGGCAGGCTTGTAAGACTAACGAAGTACTTCTTTTTTCCCTCATTAACTGGGAATCTCACATTCCAATGTTGTCTCTTGCTGCAGTGGCTAGAATAGCCTAACTTTCTATGTTTGGTGTGTGTGTGTGTGTGCGTGCGTGCGTGCGTGCGTGCGTGTGTGCCTGCCTGCCTGCCTGCCTGCCTGCCTGCCTGCCTGCCTGCCTGCCTGCCTGCCTGCCGTCTATCCCTTGTTCTGTATAACAACCCATTTTGGAAGTAGCTGAGAGGGCAGAGCTTGGAGAGAAGACAGAGGACCTGTAAGCTGTCAGTTATCTCACCTGTGGCTTTTCTGTCACAAAGGTCTAGCCTTTCCAGTTTATATAAAGCTCTGTGTTGGTATGCTTGCTTAATCACACAGCGAATTCTCCAAGTTACCTGATTATTCACCAAGAGCCAGTTTGCCCTCTAAATATTCAGCCCACAATTGTCTTTTAATTGCCACCAACACACACACACACACACACACACACACACACACACACACACACACACACACCCCTCCTCAGTGAAGTGGCTGTACCGCTATCTTTAGCCGCATTTGCCTTGCCTTAACACTTCTCTCCTTATAAAGGCATCTCCTTTGCTGTGACACTGTTTACTTTCATTATGCCTTAATTATGGGACTCTGATAACCACAGAAGAGCAGGAGGGGCAGTAAGTGGGGGTTTGTGGGTGACTATGTGCCAGCTGGAGGCAGAGACGTTTGACAGCCATAGCATTTGTTCCTACAAGTGTCTTCCAATTACTGCCATGTGATCGCTGTCCCCAGCAAGCGAGGGAGAGGAGCCAGCCTCTTCCAGCCGCTCAGACACTTTCTCACTGGCTGTGCTTTTGAACACCCCACCATTCATCTTTTCTCTGATGCGTCTTTGACGGTCAGTCTGAACATCCAATTTCTTCTTGGATGAGTGGTTCTTAAAGGACTGGCCCTAGGTGGGAATATGTTACTCGTCCTAAAGGGTAAATGAAGAAGCAGAGAGAAGCCTCATCTACCCCAGGAGCCATAGTGCAAGCTGAAGGAAACTGTATTTGGGCAGCTGTGAATGAATACAGTGTGAATACACAGAGCCTCTGCTCTGTGTGTGTGTGTGTACATGTGTGTGCATGCGTGTCTATGAGCATGTGTGTGCACATGTGTGGATGTGTGCACATGTGTGTGCATGCATGTCTGTGTGCATGTGTATGTGGTGTGCACATGTATGTGTATAGAAGTCAGAAGGCAACCTCAGCTGTCATTATTAGGCATCTTCCCCCCTTTTGGAGACAAGGTCTCTCACTGTCTATGACTTCACTAAGTAGGCTAAGTGAGTTAGTCAGTGAGCCCCCAGGGACTTGCCTGTCCCTGCCTCCTATCTCACCATCATTGAGTATGTACCACCCAGCTTTCCACATTGGTCCTGGGTTTCCAACTCAGGTCCTCATGTTTGTGAGACAAGTGCTTTACTGACCAGCCATCTACCCATCCCACTCTTAGCGTTACCAAATAGTTATCAATGCAAAAATATGTTTGGCTGCAGGTAATATGAAAGGGATTCGGTGGTCCTCTTGACACATTCCATTGTTCCAGACTTTGGTGAGCCTCTGGTATGTCATCTCATGCACAGATCCTTTCTCCTCCATTCTCATTACTGTTTTAAGTTACCGCCTCATGGTAACTTAAAACTGCTGCCGCTGCTGATATTCCCTGAGGGGGGGGTGCATACTGTGCTGGCCATAGCTCTCTCCATCAGGATAACAAAATATATACAGACAACACCCCAGTAGACATGTTGCTCTCCCTTCTAAATGCCCAGTGACGTCACATGGTTGCACCAGTTTTAAAGCTCAGAAAGTTGGCAATTCAGTTGACATAGTAAGATGTCAAACAAAGCAGAGGGCTTTAACCAAGAAGTGCGTACACGCTGATGGGGCCAATAATGCTAATCACAGCCTTCTATCTATCAGACCGGAGAGACGGCTGTCAGGCATACATATGAACAAACGTGCTATCTCCTGTACAGCTTGGGGTTCTGTGTGGTACGCCACCTGAGGTAGAAAGACAGGAAATGCAAGGACACCATCTACGCTGACACACTTGCTTGTTGACCTTGCCTTGAAGGATGTTAGTGGAAGTGAAGTAATCTTGGTTTATTTCAGAAAAACTTCTAATGTTTTCCTTCCCAACAAAACCCAACCTTGAAAACAATGACAGGAAATATAGACATCTGAAGCAGAGCTTATTAATTCATTAGACACTCACAGAATATGCGTGTTCTGGGGGCCTGAGATCACTAGGGACAGCGATCCGATGATAATTACCACTCACGCTGAAAACAAACAGTGAATCCTCTAGTGGGCTAAGACTTCCAGTGTCCCTTGCCTGAATGTTGCAGGGAGAAAAGACTTGATTCCCAGAGGTTTTCTTTCCCCCCCTCATGTTGGGGACTGCTGTGGGACAAGCCACAGAGCCCAAGCTGGCACTTCTCATGGGTCTCTCTCTTGTGTTCTTGCTCTGGTATGGGAGCTGGGACTCCTGAATATGGCTTCACCATGGGTCTTGGTCTTTGATAGCCTAGTGGCTTGGTTCTGAAGCTGTACATTCCAAGACATTAAGGGGCTGTTAGAAAGTGCCTTTTAAAAAGACATGGCCTCAGGATAATCTTGAACTTTGGACTCTCCTGCCTCTATCTCTCTAGTTCTGGGACCACGGGCATTGCTTTTTGAGTCTTTGCTGAGCTCCATGGGTCTGAATGGCTATGGGATCCTTAGGGGGTTCACCAGAGAGTCCTGTCTTCCCAAGTCTCCAGAAGGCCACAATTAGCAAAAAAGACCAGGAATGAAGAGGTGGGAAGAGGGCGGGTGCCTTCCTACTGTAAACTAGCAATTTTCATCATCCCCTGCCTTAGCCTATGTGGCTGCTGCTACCTGGAACATCCCTCCTCGCTGTCTCTGCCTGGCAGACTCCCACACTCCCCCAGATGCAGCCCAGCTGGTGGTTCTTCATGAAGCCCACCTCATCTGTCGGCTTGGGTGCTTCATTCGTCCTCTCCACCCACAGTTTTGTGCCTGTCATCCTGTCTCTGCAGAGCCTGTTTCTTCCTGGATTGTGGCCAGGGACTCACTCCTAGCCTGGTGCTCGTAACAGAGCAGAATACGTGTAGACTCTGGAAAGCAGGAATGCACGGTCAGCCGTGCCAGTGCGTGGTTACTTTCTCAGAGGATACACAGTAGTTATCTTTGATGTCTTAAACTCTCCCTGACCCAAAGAGGACAAGCTAAAGATGTCAGGCTCAACTAAGTGTAGACTTTTCCAAAGTCAAAGATGGGTAAACTAAGTGCGGCCCATTTTCCTGTTATCTGAAAGCAAACCCTTTTGTCTCCTCTCAAAGTTACCCCATCCTCACCAACCAGTTTCGAACCCTTGTCCTAGAAGCTCTGCTAGGGTTACCTAAGCCCAGAGCCTCTCCTTTCCTACCCCTGGTGCCTGGACAGTGCAATGAACATCTCTCGCCCTTTTTGGGGTCGCCTAGCCTTTGGCTAAGATGATACACTCCTGTTCTGTTCATTTCCTGTCTTAGGGAAGGGGGGATGTGTTGAGAGGGTGAACGTGTTGAGCATCTTGGCGAAAGCACAGTGCAGTTATTCTCAGCTGTGGGGGGCTGGCTATGGCAGGCATGCTGTGGAATGTGGAGAAGAGCTGAACTTTGAAGCAGGCCCGGCTGTGAACTTAGTTCTTTTGAAGGTGTGAACTGTGCAATGGTATTGCTTTTCTTCGGCCAGACGCACAGAAGGTCAGAGTCTGGGGCAAATTTGTTCCACACATATGTCTTGACTGACCTTCACAAGGTCTATAGAAACAGTGGGGAAAACTTGCCAATGTTTGACAACCAGGAGAGTGTATGTAAAAGCCTACTCTCCTGGTGTCCCCAAAATCTGCAAGTTTTAGCAAAGTTGAGCTTCAGTCTCCAATGTGCAATTCTTGCTTATTAATAAGCAAAAGCTGACCATTCCCAAGGACAAAAGGGAGGTCCCTTTCCTCCTTCATCCTCTGAGAAATTAAACCCTACATTCTTTCAATGGCAACTATGCGCCTCTTCCTGGATAAATTATTCTAAAAGATGTGTCTTGTGTGTGATGTTAGACAACTTAGTGCATGAAAAACCTCATGGGAGGCTCCTTGAGGCAAGCCTGGCAGCTCGTATGAGCCATTTTGTCTTACAGAGTTTAAGAGAAACGAGCCAATGGTCAGTTGTGTTAACTAGCTTTATATCAACTTGATACGAGCAAAAATCATGGTAGAGGAGAGAACCTCAATTTAGAAAATTGCCCTCAGAAGAATCCTCTCTCTCTTGTCTTCCTGTGACTATGGCTTTCCAGGCACATACATGCTGCTGCACCAGGCTCTGTGCGTTTCGAGGGCTCTGACTCAGGGCTCAGTGCTGTGACACAAGCACTTTGCTGACTAAGCCTTCTCCAGCCCCCACTATTCCCACTTTATAGATGATTCCTAACGTGGGTTCTCACTCACCCACTAGTGTATCACCAGCAATGCCAGGCTATCCCTCTGAGCAGCGTTGGAAACAAACTTCTTAATAGGTTCCTAGTGGCTCAGTTGAGGTAGAATCTTCTAGCGACCAGCTTACCTCATCAGCAGTGAAATGTCCTGCTTGACAGAAAACCTCACAGTAAAAAACAGTATGTATACCTCAGGCTGACTGGTCCTCTTGGCGTCTCTCTGTGTTTCAAACCATAAAGTGCTCACAGGGGATGCCTGGGTAAGGTAGAAGTTGGGTGTTTGGACCCTCCCCAGCAAGCAAACCCTAATCTCTTGTCTCAGAGGGAGAACCAGCATAGAATATGCTACCCTGTTGGTGATGGGCACTTGTAAAGGAAGCTTCAGTACGGGCATACTGGAATCCGGCTGGACTGCTATTTCTTGGAATTAAAGCCCCAGCCAAGTAGAGGGTGGCCATGTGAGCCACATCAAGAGGCAAGAAGATTGTTTGAGAGTGTCATTATGGAGGAAAGAACCTCATGGGGCTGGAGCTATAGAAATGGCAACAATAAGGGTAGGTTGTGAAGTTATAAAAGACCAAGTCTGGTAGAAGAGGGACAAGAACACAAGGGCTGATGGGAAGGGAGTGAAGACTCATGAGTTCAGGTTCGAACTCTGATGTTTGCTTGAAGGTGTTTAAAGGCTACTGTAAGACCTCTCTTATCAGCTCCCTAGCTTGCCTTATACATGTTCCCTGAGTGAATTTCTTAGCTACTCAATACATATTTGCTGGTTAAATGAATCTATCTGCAAATAAGTAGCATTCCTTCCTACCACGTACCAATCAATGTCTACATTTTAGCCCCAACAAATTGAATCAAAGCCAATAGGGACTGGGAGCTTGTATTGATATTTATCGATTCCTATCCATAGAGTGTTCTGATCTGTAGCCAGATATGACAGTTGCAGCTTCCATTTTAGTATAATAATAGATGAAAGATATATGGACAGCTCTATCTACTATCTATCTATCAATCTATCTATCTATCTATCTATCTATCTATCTATCTATCTATCTATCTATCTATCTATCATCTATCTATCATCTATCTATCTATCTATCTATCTATCTATCATCTATCTATCTATCATCTATCTATTATCTATCTATCTATCTATCTATCTATCTATCTATCTATCTATCATCTATTTATTTACCTATCTACCTAACATCTATCTATCTATCTATCTATCTATCTATCTATCTATCTATCATTTATTTGTTTACAAAGAATTAGGTCTCATCATGGCATTTTTTCAAACAATGATTTTTGTTGTCCCACTCCTTTCCCCCATGTGGTGGTTTGGATAGGTTTGGACCCCATAGATCCATGTGTTTGAATGGTTGGCCCTAGGGAGTAGCACTATTGGGAGGTGTGGCCCTAGTGAATTAGGTGTGGCCTTGTTGGAGGAATTGTGTCACTGTGAAGTGGGCTTTGAGGTCTCCTATGCTTAAGTGCTGCCCAGTGTGGAATTCCAGTCTCCTCTTGGTTGCCTTTAGATCAAGATATAGAACTCTTGGCTCCCCAGGCGCCATGTTCAGCCTGGATGCTGCCTTGCTTCCTTCCATGATGATAATGAGCTAAACCCCCAATTAAAGTTGTCCTTTCTGAGAATTACCTTGGTCGTGGTGTCTCTTCACAGCAATAAAACCCTAAGACATCCCATTTCTCCGTGTTCTCTTGTCCGTTCCCTTCCATTCTCCTTTCATTATCATGTTACACACAACCCTTTGCTCCACTCACAAACGTCTCTGTGTCCTTTGAGCATCTACTCCATGTGTGGTGTTCATTGTGATTCTGGCTCTATGCCATTTCAAGTTTACTCATTTCATTTACTGATTCACCTCTGTACTTCCCGTGTGAACATCTGGCACAGTAAGTACCATAGAACAAGACAACGTTTTAGGATTTTGAGAACTGGAAATTAATCTCAGCAGTGCCTGCAAGCGGTAGACAGGAGGCGCTGTGCTTCTGAGCCTGCGTCTGGGCTGTTTGCCATGGATGCCTTGCATTTCTTCACAGCACAGGACTTGCTACTTCCGAAGGGGGCGCTGTTCTGAACGTGAAGTCAGACCCTGCCAGGTGACCCTTTGGATGCTCAATGTGCTTCCTCTTTGTTCCCTAGCTCCTTCTCTGTCACAGACTAATATTTTCCCCAGATTCGTGTGAGGAAGCCATACCCCCAAATGTGTTGATATTTGAATAAAAGGCTGTAGGGACAATTAGATTAGGATGGTGTAAGGTTGTCATGATGGACCACATGATGATCATCTTTGAGGGAGGGAGCAAGACCTCATCAGAACCTGTCTCTACCAGGATCCTGTGCTTGGACTTAAAACTAGGATGGTGGGAAAGTAAATTATGGTAGACCAGTGTACTCTCTTATCCTCCAACCTGTGTTTCTTTCCATCTTCCTCTCAGTTACTTCCCCTCCAGCTGCACAGCTGCAGTTGACCTCTTGGCTATGATGAACCTTATTGTGTGCAGGCTGAAGACATGACCAGCTGCAAAGGAACTCATGTGGCAAAGGATCGTCACTTTCCATTGCTTCAGGATGCCCTCTTATGAGGCTTGGGAGGCGGTCTACATAAGAAGTGATTTTCTTTGTCAGCTGGTCTGGTGTAGTTGATAAGAAGGTCGTATTAAATCCTCTATGTATCTGTCTATGACTATGTACTTCTGGAAGCATTCTGTCCAATGATGTCACGGTTCTTTAGAAGTTCCCTTCCAAAGTTGGGAAAGATTCCAACTCCTGACTCAATGGCTGCTGCTATTTTTCTATCCACTCATTTTTTTTTCTTCTGTTACTTTACCCAAACAGATTTACATAAAATTGTGAATATATACACAAGAAATATGAGCCAATAAAATGAAAGAAAATCCAAACCAAGAGTTGAAAAGGAGGCCTTTGAAATCTCAAAGTTGACCTCACTGACATGGAGAGAGCAAGGGGTTTCGTTACATATTTTCCTGTTGGGTTACTAAGTGCTGGTCACTGGAATCAAGGTTTGGGTCAGTCACAGAACTCTACAAGGTCATTATTCTTATTCCTAATTCATAGATTAGTAGCTGAAGTTCAAGATCATGTGATGAACCCACAGTAGGGCCTGGGGTATAGTGTAGTATCCCTGACCATGGAGTAGTTCATGAATTGCTTCTCTCATTACTGTGGCAAAATGGCAGACAAGAGCAGCCTAAGGAAGGAAGGGATACAGTGCATCACCATGGGAAGCCATGATAGTGGGAGGAAGATAAGAGAGCTGGTCATATGTCCACACCAGGAAGCAGAGAGAGAGAGAGAGAGAGAGAGAGAGAGAGAGAGAGAGAGAGAGAGATTTGCTTAGCTTTTTTTATGTAGTAAGATCTTAGACTCCAGCCCATGCAATAGTGCTACCTACATTTAAGATGGGACCTTCCACCCCAATTAATCCAATTCAAAATCTCCCTCACAGGCATGCCCCGAGTCTTGTCTCCTAGGTGATTTTACATCCTGCCAAGTTGGCAGTCAGTATTAACCATTGTAAGCAGTTTACAATGCCCCAAATACCAGCTACCGTTCCTGATGAAGTTTGATAGTCATACACCCAAACAAAAACAGATAAAGATGACATAAAAGATTTTTTATGAAGCAAAACAAAACCTACTTGTTTGTTAGTTTGTTTGAGACAGGGTCTTACTATGTAGCTCTGGCTGGCCTTGAGTTCACTATGTAGACCAGGCTAGCCTTGAATTCACAGAGATCAGCCTGTCTCTGACTCTCAAGGGCTGGGATTAAAGGTGTGTATCCTTATACCTGGTCACAATCAACTTTTAAACCTGTAAATTACTTTAAACTAATTTTTATTGACTAAAAGTTGGTAACTTAATGTCAGACTAATGTCTGACTACTAATAATCATTATTATTGTTGCCTTAAAATTCTTCTTGTTCCCCAAATCTTGGATCTGGTAGTTCAGTGGAACAGAATATTTAAAGCTGTAAATGTTCCAGAGAATTCTGATGCCAAAATTGTCATAAAGCTCAGAAGAAGAATGAAAGATTTGGCTCTTTGCTCAGAGTTGAACACTGTGTACAAAATATCTTAGGAAGAATCCCATAGCTCCATTATTTCAAACTGAGGGAAAAGGGCTTTCTCAGCTTTATTGTGTTCCCTGCTGTGGTGAGCCAGCTCTTCCCTGCAGAGTTTCCTGCTGTCTGTGGAACCCCTCCCTCCCCACCACACTGTAGTCATTCGAGCGCCCCCTTCCCCAGGAGAAGCAGGAACCTGAGTCATTCAAAATGTCTCCAAACTCCAGTGGGGATATTTGAGTGTCAAGTGTGACATATACTATATTTAAGTATTACTTAGGAAGAAAAGCAAAAACCTCAACACTTGGAAATGATTGTTAAATTAATGTTTTGGTGGGAAATCACTCTCTTATGTATGCAACTTAATGTCTTCTGTGCACTTTTGTCTTCTTCCCTAAAAGCGTAAGAAATAACCAGTCCCTGTCATCACTTTGCTTCCAGTTGCAGCAAAAATCAAACCAGCTGCTCTCGGTCTTTCATTTCCTTAAACTTCTTTTATTTTTAATGGACAGGTAAAGTTCACTCTATATTATGTGACAGGTTTTAAAATCAATATACATTGTGGAATAGTAAATCTAACTAACAAATGCCTTAGCTCTGATAGTTGTCATTTTTTTTTTTTGTCCTGAAAGCACCTTGTGTACACTCTGTTCACATCACCATTAACAATACTCACCTTGTCATTCAGCCAATTGCTTCCATGTCCCCACTTGCTTGAGCTGTGTATTTTTGACCACGTGGCAACCTGGTGCAAAGTATGACGTCAGAAGATGTCTTCCCTAAGTAATAAGAGCGTTATAAAGTCCTAACTATAATGTCTTCATTGAGATAAATTAAATCACAGACACACCCTCTCACCCTCTCAATGGGCTAAAACCAGTAAAGCAAGCTTGGGCTTTTTCCGTGGTGGAGACAAGTTTCCTGGGAATGTTCTAGAAACATGCAAGCTACTCAAAGCCTAGATTCACTTTGTATCACTTCAGCCATACTCCTTTGGTCATATCTGGTCATTAAGGCCAGCCTGAGTGGAAAGGATCAAAAGACAGGTGTCTCTGAGAGAAGAATTGTGGACATTTTTACAGCTCACCAAAGGATGACGTGGCTATTCATTGAGTCAAACAAGTTAATGGCCCTCATACCTGTAATCTCAGCCTTTGGGAGGGAGAAGATGGTGGCGCAATGAGACCCTGCCTGAAAACAAGTGAATAGTAAAGAAATTAATTAATGTAGGCAAGGTACTTAGAACAATGTCCATGCCCATGCAGTTACTGCTGTTTTTCCTGTTGTTGTTGTTCCTGTCTTTGTTGGCATTTCTATGGAGACTGGGTATTTTTTATTTTGCTTTTTGAAGCGATGTGGGAGGAGGAGTCTATCTTTAGCATTCACTTTACAGGTTGCTCTCTGCTGCCCCAGGCCATGGAGCCATTTCTTTTGTCCCCATAGATGACCTCACTTCCATCCGCTCCTCTGATGTATGCTCCTAGGGGTTCTTGGGCTCCCAGAGTGTTCTTGATTGTCTTTTATTCTCTGTCAAAATCTGGATCCTTGATTCTTTCCATGGTGACTTTTTTTCAATTTCCCATTTAGAAGGAAAGTAGTCACACAAATTTGGATGTTGCTTAATATTTTTCTTACAATGTTATGTAGATATTTACCAAAGAAAGCTGTGTATAAGCTAACTGTGCTTGCCCACAGCTTCTATGCAGCTATAGACTCAGAGAGATGAAAATGGAGTCTTAACAAAGCAGACTTAATGATTACAGGGGACTTCAAAAGCCAAAACAGCAGGAGTGATCTGATGCTCATTGTGCTAAAAAATAGCAGGTCCAGACTCAAATCACCATGACCTTTGCTGCCTCTGTTCCTTCAAAGCTTTCACTATTTTGGCAAACGTAGTCCCTCTGCTTCTACATTGGGCAATGGTAGTCTTCAACCTTCCTATAGGATGAGAACATAGTTAGCTGTCTAGTCTACCTATGTTTCTATTTCTTAAGTCTACAATGCTTAGCATGGTGCCACTTGGTGTCCAGATGGAGCCCTGAAGTCACCTGCAAGTGCTTGGTCACACAATTGCACTTAGTGACCTAGAACCTTATTAGAAAGCTGTTTACCAGAGCTGGTGTGGAATTCAAGATTATGCCATTTATTTTATTCTAATTATTAATTAATTAATCTTTTGTAGTCTTGAGCACTGAACCCAGGACCTCATGCACGCTAGGCATATGCTTAACCACTGGGTTATATATCCAGCCCCAAGACCACATCTGCATTTTAAACAAGTGCTTGGGTTATGGCTATGCTATTGGTTGAGGGAGAGCATCTTGAACCATTTATGTAGCCAAAGATGACCGTGAATTCCTGATCTTCTTGCCTTCCCTGTTTTAATGCACGCATGTGACATAGCAGTTGGTTTATTTATTGCTGAGGCTTGAACTTAGGGCTTTATTTTTTCTTTCTTTTAGGCAAGCGATCTAACAATATAGCTACATCCCTGGCCTTCTAGTGGGACTTTTGAAAGATTTAATAGGGGTTGGGGATTTAGCTCAGTGGTAAAGCTCTTGCCTAGCAAGTGCAAGGCCCTGGTTTGGTCCCCAGCTCCAGAAAAAAAAAAAAAAAAAAAAAAAAAAAAAAAAGATTTAATAATTATATGAAGCAATCTGATATTTAAATGATGGTTTGTAGATAGGTCCATGGTTTCTAGTTGGAAAATTAGTTGATAAAACCTAAGAAATAGTTAGGCATTTTAGAGAATCTGGCTTTGCAGGATTCAAACCCAGATGTTAAAGATGAAGTGTATATGATGTGTAGCTTTTTAAAAAAGTGTTTTAGTTTTCAATTAAAAAGTTAAAGGAATGTCTAAATAAACAGATGGTAGATGGGTAGATGGGTGAATGGATGGATGGATGGATGGATGGATTGATGGGTAGATGGGTGGATGGGTGGGTGGATGGATGGATGGATGTATAGCTGGATAAGTGTATGGGTGGATAAGCATAAAGACAGGCAAGATGAGTGGACCTAGGAAAACAAGTCCTTGTCAGCACCATGAGAAGGCTGCCTTACCACTCACGTTCTGTTTGTTGATGTCTCCACAGCTGACACACATGCTTGTTAAGACATTGGTGTGAGCTCTGCACTCTTTTTCTCTCAACCTCATCTGATGGTTTAGGGCCCAGAGAGTTGGCCTGAGTGTGTTTGGAGCTGACACTTGTATGCATCTCAAAGTGGTTTATCTAGAGCAAACACTAGAATTACATTTTTTTTTTATCTCACAGAAAAATATTTTATGAGCAAGGCCTAATCTGGGTAGCGATTACAGTATTAGGCTTTCTCTGTAAAAAGGCCACCCTCCTGCATTCTCTCATGGAACTTCTCAACAGAAAATAGCTATGAAACTATTTAGAAAAGACAACTCCTGTCTACATAAACTATCAGTTAAAAAAGTACTTTTAATTTCAGTAATTTTTCTAACAACAAATTAACAAAACAAAACAAAACAAACTATAAATCACAAAAAACCCAAATTCAAAAACTGAAAACACAAAATGTGTCTAAGAAAACAAAGAATAAGTTTGTAGTGTGTGTTTAGATACTAGATGTTAGACTTTACTCATTTAAAATTTAAGACTATTTCCTAAAAAGAGAAAAAGAGCAGTAATAGTAAAGAAAATAGCAAAATAAAAAATATAGTAGAAAAACACAAAATTCCTGTGATAAGAAAATTAAATCCAACTGTACAAATATTTATGAAAATTGCAAAAAGAAAGAAAGGGGGAAAAAAAAGACTGAATTTAGGGGGCAAAAACTAAAAATGTGTTAAACTGTAAAGCCAGCCTAATGTGGGCTGTAATATAAGGAAGGCACGAATGCAGTTTGTTCAGATAAGAAGGGAGGCGTTTGATTGACAGCAGAGAGAGCATAGCAAGCCAATGGCAGGGCTAGGAAAGTCGTCTGAGCTACAGATGCACCTCCTCTTCCCATTCTTAGAACATGAGGATGCTGACTAGGAGGTCTCTTGACTACTCTTGCTGTACTCCACATTAGCCACAGAGCACTGTTACCATCACCAAGTACTTTTTTTAAAAGTTAAAATTGTGCACACACACTGCCCATTTTCACCCTTGAACAGTTCCTGGTCATATCTGTCCCGTTATCAGATAATAGTTACTCTATACTACACTCTCTTCTCATCAGTCCTTGATGTTACTTATGTTTTTTATACTTAAGTCTCACCAGCCCCTTTATGTAAATGTCACTGGCCACCTGAGTGTCTGACAGTCATTCTCTAGAAGATGCTTTAGGGAGGACTTACAGGAACAATACGCTCTGAGTTCGGTTTTTTTTGCACATGAAATCCTTGGGTCCTGGTTGACTTTCTTGAATACACCATTTCCTCTGTGATAATTCATTGCCGAATTCTGATGCCCATTCAGGCTACTTCTTAAAGCAAGTCATGCTCTCTTTTTGCCTGGAAGCCCAAAGCATTTTTTCCCCCTGTAATGTCTTGCCATTTTATTTCTTTGTAACTCGATATTAGTAATTTTTAGTTATTACTCTCACATGTGCAGTTTTTTAAATTATTAGTACACAGTTTCTAATTCTAGGAGGGTTTCTTTGTTTTAGTTTTACGTTGATTTAACAAACAAACAAACAAACAAACAGCAAATGCTTCTCTTCTCTGCCACCACGTGCCACACCCCTAACTTGGCTTTTCTCCAGATCTTCTCCAAAGACTTTCAGAATCAAGCAATTCCTGGGCAAGAAACAAAAGCCAAATCGTCCTATTCCTCAGTGGATTCAGGTGAAAACTGATAACGTAATCAAGTACAACTCCAAGAGAAGACACTGGAGGAGAAAGAAGCTGGGTCTGTAAGGATTCACACAATGGCAAGATTGAGGGTTCATACTGAATCGTGGTCGTCAATCAATCCTACCAGATGGAGCTCAACATTAAAAAATATTAATAGTTCTTTGTGAATTTCACATTATGTACCCCAAACCTACTCATCTCTCCCACCCCTCATACTGGCCCTCCACCCTTGAAACCTCCCCCACAACAGAGGAAAACAGATCTTGTGGAAGCTGTAGTGTGTCACAGTTTGTCCTATAGTATACACTTTCGTCCATACATCTTTCTTTGCCTGCAAATTGCATTGCAATGACTCCTTGGTCTTGTACGAAGCCTCTAGCTTTTGCAGCTCTATCAATACTGTCTCCTCACTGGTACTTCTCTTGGCTACCCTGTTAGAGCTCTCTGTCATGGAGAGTCTGTAGTTTTGGATTTGTAGAGCTGGCCACTTCATGCACTCCAACTGTTTATCAATGGGGTAGATGTTGGGATGAGCCAATTCAAAGCCCTGGATCTGGATAATCTCAGATGGTCAGCCAGCTAGCCCTCTAGCTTTCACACCCTTAGGGCCACCTCACTGGCAAACAACCCCCAACCCTGTGACCAGGGCCAGCTCTACTCTCCTGCCAAGGTGAGGTGGGTCCACTCTCCCAAGAATTGCAGCAGGCGAGGGACATGGCTAGTTCTCCCACTCTCATGACCCCCAGAGCCATGGCTCCTACTTGTCATAGATGTCATGGGACAAGGGACGGGAAGAGGACATCTCTCCCCTTTCTGCATCCCCTCTGGCAGACTAGAGGCATGGCTGACTGTCCTGTGCTCATCCCCTCTTGGTTGGCTCACCTGCAACCCCATATCGAGGCCCATCTCTATTGTGCTGCCCAGGCTAATTACAGGGCCAGCTCTCTTGAGTGCTGCAGCAGGTGAGGGGAGGGATAGCTCTCTGCTCTCATGAGCCTGGGCCCAGCTTTCTTGCCTGCCGTAGGTGACAAGGGGTGGGGTGGGGCATCTCTTCCTCACCCATGACACTACCTGGTACACAAGTTGGGAGCCAGCTCATCCATACCCCTACCATCAGCTCTACTATGCTGCCCAGGTGAGGTGCAGGACCTGGTCTCCCCAAGTGCTGCAGTAGGCAAGGGGAAGGGCTACCTTCCTGCTGTCATGACCCTGTCAGTGCCAACTCTCCTGCCTGCTACCAGTGGTGAGAGCAAAAGGGAGGAGAAGGGATTTCTTCTTTGCTAACACCACTGTATAGCGAACAAGAGACAGGGCCGGCTCTTCCATACTCATTGTAACACCCACATGCAGAGCCAGCTCTACTGTGCTGCCCAGGGGAGGTGCAGGGACTGCTCTCCCAGGTGCTGCAGCAGGTGAGGGGCAGGGCCAACTCTCCTGCTCTCCTTACCCTAGGGCCAGGATTCCTACCTCCTGCAGGTGGTAAGGGTTGAGCTGGTATAGGTGACAAGTGGTAGGGTCAGCTCCCTACACTCACATCCTAGGGCCTGGTTCACCTGCAAGTCCCACGATGTGCAGGGCCCACTCTCCTGAGTACTGCAGCTGGCTAGGAGCAGGAGTCAACTTTCCTGCTCTCATGTCCCCAGGGCCAGCTCTCCCTTGATGCTCAGGTGAAGGGTGAGGTCTGTTTGCACAGCCCTCACTTATCAACATGTCCCCGGGCAGCAGACCAGACCAGGGATGTCTGCCTGGCCTTTGGTGGTAACAGACTCCTACTTTCCCTGGGCCACAGACCCAGTGGCAACACAGGCCAGGACCCCACCATGGTCCCAGGTGACATCACCTGACTACTCACGTTAGGCTGTCCCTCACTACCCTCAAGTTTCCAGTTCTGCCTCTCTTCATTGTGCACACATCCTTCTGTTTCTCTTTCTCTTCCATTTCCCCACCACTTACTTGTTCCTTTTAGTGGCTCCCCAAAGACTTGTCTGGGGTCCTCTCCAGAGTGATCTCAGGAGTGCTAATGCTCTACTTGTGCAGTATGGCGGTGGGCCGTTGTCATCTTGGGCATGGTCTGCCCCACCCCAGGCCTGTGTGTTGTTGAACTGGTGGTCATCTGCCCTGTCTAGGCCCCATGGCACATGTCTGATGGTCATCTTGGGCTCACTCCTCACCTGGACCACTTTAGTGGCTCCATGTGACCTTGTCTCAGGCTCACTCCTGCCTGAGGGCCCGAGGTCTTAGGTAGGTTCTTCTAGTCTCTGGCTTGCTTCCTGTGCTAGGAGCCAGTGTGGGCCTGCACGGTACTGGACTGGTGGTCATCTTAGGCTTGACTTTTTTTCAGGGAAGGTTAGGCTACTAATCATTCAGCTGTTCATAGGTCAGAACACTGAGCACAGACATAGCCTCTTTCTTCTCTGCCACCTACGGATGCCCATGTGACACAGTAACCACACCTCTAGGGGTAGGGGAGCTCAACATTTTTAACCTGGAGACTAGGTCATGTTTAAATTGGGGGTGTGGTTTGCCCAGTAATAAAATGTAGAACCTCTCAAAAAGGAAACAAAATCTTGTCATATAATTTTACAAGCATCTGATACCAGAAGTCTGACCTAGGATTCCCAGCAGAACAGGTTTGTCTGCTGTCTCAAGAGTGATAACATCTAGTGATGTTGAAGCTATAGTCCCTGGGTTTGCTTGTCCTTCTTCCTCAGAGACTCTGGTTATCCTTATGTTGCACCCTATTTGACCATCTTCACAAGTGTTCCTTATAACTTGCTTTGCCCTTCTCCTACCTCACCTCTCTCCTACCACCCAGGCTGTACGTGAGCACCCTAGGGTGATTGTGGGTCACCAGCCTGGGTTATATGGCACTGGGAATTGGACCTAGATCTCTGTGTGCTGGGCAAGTGCTTTTCCAGAGGAGCTGCTTGCCTAGGTCCTCACTTCTTTCATTCGCCTTTTGGAGATTGATATCATTCCCTTCTTTTTATCTGAAGGATCCAGATATTATCCTTTTCAAAACTATTTCTTGTTAGGACTTGTTTTGTTGTTGTATTTTATGTTGTTTTGCTTGGTTTTCTAAAATTTTGATTCTCTCCTAAATTCTTCACTTTATTTATGCATTTTTTCTGGTTCTTATTTTGTGTAATGCGTGTGTGTGTGTGTGTGTGTGTGTGTGTGTGTGTGTGTGTGTGTGTGTGTGTGTGTGTCCCATGTTCTCTTGGTGTCTTCAGCAAATTTGTAAATTGTATTTTGTGACCTGGTTCCCATCTATGGAGACAGTCATCATATATTTTTTCATAGTCATCTTGATCCTCATGAGATATTGATAATGGCATTGGGGGGGGGGTCATGGTAATACTTTGTGGGGTTTGATCATCTTGCTTTTGTGTTTCTCATTGTCCTGAGGTTTTAGCAGGAGCCTTGACTGAGTTGTTCTTTCTAACTTCACGGTGTTCTCTTCTCATGATCCCACGCAGTGTTAACAGCATAGCTTTCTGTGTGAAGATTTCTGGTTCCTTTTCCTTCTTACTGATACATGATTTCCCATTTTCCATTTTTTGTTCTGATCATCTTTGTTTTTTATTTGTTTGTTTGTTTGTTTTGTCAATAGTTCCTCTCCAGGGACCTTGTGAGGGAGAGAGAGGGGAGTTTCAGGAAGATGCATCCTGCTGTCTTTTGTTGTTTGTGGGAGGTAGCTTGATGCTTCATTTGCTTGATCATTTTATTTGCATTTTTCCATTCCCATTGCTCTATTATATTCAGAGATTTCCATGGACAAAATAATAGTTGTTACTACGAGTGGCATTCTCTCAGAATCTCTCCTGTGTGTGTAGAGTTCAGAGGTCAGTATTGAGTGTCTTTCTCAGACACTTTGTGCTTCACTATTATTTAGGCAAGTCCCTTCCTGAACCCGGAGCTTTCCAGTTGGCTAGACTATGTGGAAAGCAAGCTCCAGGAATCCTCCCCTATCCCCTTCTCCAGTACTTGGATCACAGACACGCTGCCACATCTGGCTTTTTATGTGGGGTCTTAACTCAGGTCACACGCTGACATGGCAAGCACTTTACCTCAGGATCCCTAGGCTTTTAAGCTGATAATTATGAAGATTTGGACTTGAGAGATGCATCTGGATTGTGTCTCGTTTGGCCTTGTCTGACCTACCTCATGTAGCTATCAGATACCAAATGCATCTCTTAAGTCCAAAGAATTTTTGGAGCCATGACAAGAAAAAAAATTATAAATACAATTACAAAGAGCAACAAGAGCAACTGGCTTCTAAAGTGGAAGGGATTGTATTGCAGAGATGGGGGGATCTGTTTTCTTCTTCTTACCCAGAGCGGCATAGGAATGTCACAGAAGTAAATGGGATGTGGGAAAAAGTAGGTTGAGCAGCCCAGTCTGGGGTCCCTTCAGGGGTCATGATGTTTTTATTTATTTAGCAAATAAACACATTTTTGTACAGTGTCTTTCGGTAGTCAGACCCTGTCTTAAGAACTTTATAAACACTTAGTCAAAGGACAATGTGGTGGTACATGTCTTTAATCCTGGCACTTAGGAGGCAGAGACAAGCAGATCTTTGAGTTCGAGGCCAGCCTGGTCTACAAAGTGAGTTCCAGGACAGTTAGGGTTGCACAGACAAACCCTGCCTTGAAAACAAAGAAACCCAAAATCAAAACAAACAAAAACTACATACATACACAGACATACATACAGACATACACATAGACACACACATACACAGATACACATATAGTCACAGACAGACACACACACACTCACAGACACACACACAGTCACACACACACACACACACCCACACACACACACACACACACACACACACACACACCATGATGTAGTCCATGGTTACCCACAGAGGATCTGAATGTGGAAATGGGGCATGAGAAGGTGGCCTTTCTCAGTGCCACACAGGTAAAGTGAGTATTGCCTTGCTTCACCACTAAGCATTAAGACTGATCGATTAGCCAGAAGACTCTCTCTCTGGCCTGGAGAGCATGCCCCTCCTCTGAAGGGTACTGTGATGTCTCCATTCTTAAATATGAAGGCTTGTGGCTTTCACTGTGGGATTCTCGCACAGTCTTCACCATTCATAAATGTTCCAGACATTGTTGGCTGTCACACACATTCTAACATAATCCTCACAAAGGATTAGCACCATCCCTGGTGTACACACAAGGTACTTAGCACAACTTAGAGTGTGAGATTTAAACTCACTCTGCTAACCAAACGCAGTCCTATAGAGAGTCTTTTATTTCTTAAAGTGCCCTAGCTTCATGTTACCGCCCTATCACCTGGACTCCTCAGAGAACCGACTAACCCACCTTCCCAATTAGCTTAAGGAGCATCGGGCTGTAAAGTGTTTCTCTCCTCATTCCCACCAACAGACATCATTCTGAGAGTCTTTGTAGTCTTTTGTGTTGGTTTGTGTAGCTGTAGAATTATCCTCCCAACCACATGTGAAGCCTGGTGGGAGATCGCCTATACCCTGATGATGAAGAAATGGAGCCACACCTCTATTCTTTGAGGGTCTCTTCACATCTAGTAGCCCCTCACCAGCATCCTTGTCAGTTCCTTACCACCTACAAACCTGCCTCACATACTAAGCTCAGGACCCCCAGACTCTCCTTTTCTGAGTTACTTCCCTCTGGTGACACTTGTTTTTTTCTCAGTGTTTAACACATCAAGTCTATGTTCCTGTATTTAGTCTCGTAGGCCCTTTTTAATGTTTCCTTCTTTTTGGACTTTAGCTTACAGGTCCCTCTGAGGGGAGGGCTTAGGCTTGGAGTAGAAGCAAGCCTTTCCTTCCTTCCACTCTCCCTCCTTTGCCCTCCCTTGGTCATGTTTCCTTTTCTACCTATGACTGTAAAAAGAAATCAATTCTTTTCAGCTAAAGTAAATTACATCCAACTCTCCTTACATCGGGGAAAGGCACTAAAGTGCTGACAGGTACCGTCTTGGGAATGGATGGGTGTTCTAACCAACTTCCTCCCAGGCAAATCAGAAGCAAAAAATTAACTTGTGAGCAGCCATTCTAGATGGAAGGAGAGCAGTAACTAACATTAAAGCACTTTAACTCCCAGTAGGAGACATCCTATTTCTGTGCATTTTCCACTTACAAATTACAAACCCAATAGCATCTTAAATTGGAATTCGGAATGGACCACAGACTTGAGCTACAGCCATGGCTTTTAAATGCCATTTGAGGGCTGGGGAGATGGCTCAGTGGATAAAGGGATTGCTGTGTGAGGATGAGGAATAGACTTTGAGAACTCAGCACTCGTGTGCATACTGCACAGGTATGGTGGTCTGCCTGCAATCCCAGCACTTGATAGGCAGGTATAGGGACTCCTCCGAGCAGCCCAGCTGGCTAGCCTAGTTGAATCAGTGAACTTCTGGTTCAGCAGGAGACCCTGCTGAGGGTGGAGAGAAATTGAGGAAGACAGCTGCCATCAACCTCTAGTCTGCAGACTCACACCCATACATATGCCTATATATCCATACGCATGCGTACCCACTCATATACGTGTGCTCACACGTGTGAACAAACATACATGCATTCAGCATACATCCATGCAAACCACACAAATGCATACAATACAAAAGTATAAGTTGAGCAGAAAAGCACAAATATGTGGCTAAAGGCATAATACATTTCTAGAACACAGTAGGAACGAACACATCTTGATTGTTCTTATCTACAGTCACACCATTCCCAGCAAGGTTTTGGTAAATGTGCCATTTTGGTTGAGGTTATGACTTGAACCAGTCAAGACGACTTTGAAGGATGCCACTTGTATACATGTGGCAAGTGCCAAGGGGGAACAGTTGAAATTAGGAGTAGCTGTTCTGAATAGGTTTTTGTCAACTTCACACAAGCTAAAGTCCTCTGAAAAGAAGGAGCAACAATTGAGAAAATGTCTCTGTAATATTGGCCTGTAGGCAAGCCTGTGGGGCATTTTCTCTATTAAAGGTTAATGAGGGCAGGTGCCACCCCTGGACAAGTGGTCCTGGGGTACATAAAAAAAATAAGCCATAAGGAACAAGCCAGTAAGCAACAGTCCTCCATGGTCTCTGCTTCAGTTCCTGACTTGAAGTTCCTATGTTGAGTTCTTGTCCTGACTTCCCTCATTGATAGAGAGTTATAACATGAAATAAACCATTTGGGGTCATGGTGTTTTACTGCAGCAGTAGAAACTTAACTAAGACAGTAATACCCTCTCAGTGTGGACCAAGGAAGAGAACCACAGGGAAATGAGACTATTGGCTTTCCCATCATTGTGTGCCCATAAAAACATGGCAGACGTGGTGTCCTCAGCCAGTCACCCCAGGTCCAGGATATTTATGGATTAAAAGTGAGACAAGCTAATGCATGGCTCTCTACCAATAGGTTCTTGCTACTTTCTCCTTGGCTACAGTGCTGTTTGGCTCTTTAGTAGAAGCTCCATGATGAGATGCCTGAGTCTACTGGCAGAGATAGGGTCTTAGAGAAACAGGGCTATAAGATATATGAGGTTTACTCTAATGGTCCTTGTCATATTGGGCAGATGGTGGCATTTACCTTGGCAATCAGTAAGGGACTCTTTGTTCTCAGCCACAGATGGCTCAGGAAGCCCCCCTCCCTGTGACAGCACTTCACCCTCTCCCTCACACACCTTCGTAGCTATTTCCAAGTTTGTTCCCATGGCACGCATGTTTCATGCTTTTTGCTCATGGTGGCATGAGCTTATGTTGGTGCATGCTCTCCTTGAGGCTGTACACTGGAGGGGTTAAGAGATTCAGGAGGAAACTCAAGGTCATGGAGCTTCAAGTGGCAATGATGCAGGATCCCAAGCCTGGTTCATCAATCCCAGAGTTCGGGCTCTTAATTGGAAGGCTGTCATGTCATAGAAATCATAATTGTTCTCTTAGGGCAAAATAATGGGCATGAAATAGTCCATCATCCCGTGATAATTACAATGGTAATTGGTTATTGGGTCTTTAGGAACTGTGCTAATCATGTCATAGACATTTTAGTTAATCCGTCCTGCCATCCTATATGTGGGCAGAATCATCACCAGTTTTCAGATGAGGACACTGAATGTCATAGAAGCTAAATGACTTTCTAAGCTGACTCACAGCCTGGTTTTCTCTGGCATCCATGGGCTCTTTTCTTAGCTTTACTCAGGCCCAAATTCTGTATATTACTTGTTACTTCGAGCATAGCAAACTGTGCACTGTTGAAATATGTTGTTGCTGTTGGAATGCATTCTTAATAAACCTGGCTGTTATATATAATTTGAATGCAAATATCACACTTTATGCTTTTTGCTAATGACTTATTCTTACTTATTTTATATTCTATAAATGAAATCCAAGTTCAAAATTGGGCCATAAAGCAGCAGAGACAATTCACAGAGTCAACAACCCATTTGGCCTAGGGACAGCTATGAAAGAGAGCACAGGGGTGGTCAAGAAGTTTTGAAACAGGGACAAGAGCCCTGAAGCTAAAAGAGCACAGTGGTTAACCATAGGAACTTGACAGAGACCAACTGAGAGCAATGATCAAAGCTGACCCCCTTACGTGTACATGGGATGCTGCACAGAACTCAGCATGGACCATTCAAAGGTCATCTGAAACAAATTTAAAAGGGGAAAAATCTCAGTGTGTGTGGGGCGGTGTCTCATGACCTTACCAAAATTTTGTATTGAACTGTTGTGTTGAACTGTTGACCTTTCTTAGGCTGTATCACAAGGAAGCCAATCTCTGTCAGAATTTAACGTGCTACAGAAAGCTAATTGCACACAACAACTAGTGGCCACCAGCTCAGTGTTTGGACTTAGAGGAATTTCTAAAGGGTTTTCTGTAGCCAAACCTGCTCTCAGGGGTCTCGGCCACTGTGGGGAAGTCAGTTTTACTATAGCTTTCTGTCTCCCAGTGAAGCCCTTACACCTGGGAAGTATATGCCCCAAACAGATGATGCCCACCAAAAGAGGCAGTTCCTGGACCTTGCATCAGTCAATAGAAAGCACCCGATTCTTCTCCACATCAATGCCCAACTATCCATCCTATAACCAACACTTCAGAAGTGAAGGATGAGAAAGACCTTTGAAGTCCTGCCTTATCCACCATTTTCACCTGACCTCTAGCCAGCCAACCAACTACTGCTTCTTCCAACATCTTGACCCTTTTCTACAGAAAACATGCTCGTATGACTTGCAAGATACAGCACATGCTTCTCAGGAGTCTGTTGGATTCCAAAGCACCAATTTCTATGCTATAAGAATAAGCTTTTTTCTCATTGTTCAAAATGTGTTGATTATAATGGTTCTTATTTTGATTAATGGAGGTATTGTTGAGCATAGTTGACATGATTTAAGCTAAAGTTTTAAATAAAATATTGAAAAAAACTGATTAAAAAATTTGTGGTCCAAATCGAAACTCCTTTGGTACTACATGATACAGTACACACACACACACACACACACACACACACACACACACACACACACACACACACACACACCATCTCAATACTGAGAAGGGTGTTGAAACCTACTAGCTGCGTTTTTTATTGGTCTTTCTATATGCATAGTCACATGTGTGTATGCACGCACACGATGTACTCATGCATCTCGCTTAGATTTTGTTGAGGGGAACTTTTCTGGCAAGACCCCTATCACGTGGACAATTACAATGCTGGTGTTGATAGGACTAGTACCTTACATTGGTATGTCTTATGTTTACATATATTATGGTTGGACTTCCCTCCAACCATATGGGAGGAAACTGAATCTTCTGGAGTGACTCATGAGAAATGAGGTAGGTTTAATTTTGTGACCCATGTTTCCTGATCTTTTTGCTGGAGTAAAGTTTTCAAGCTGTATATATGGAGGTACCTCAGAAGCTGTCATAAAGAATGGGGCCAGGGGCCTCAAGGGCCTATATATTACAGCTCTGTTTCTTATTATTTTTAGGGTTTAGGAGATATTCTGTTTTGTAAAACTGTGGAGCAGTTTGTTGCTGCTATGCAAAGGCCATGACTAAACTGCACAATGGTTGGATAAGTGAGAGGCAGGGGGCGGGAAGAGAGAGAGAGAGAGAGAGAGAGAGAGAGAGAGAGAGAGAGAGAGAGAGAGAGATACAGAGAGAGAGATACAGAGAGAGAGATATAGAGAGAAACAGAGAGACAGATACATAGAGAGGTACAGAGACACAGAAAGAGACAGAGACAGAGACAGAGATGGACAGACAGAGACAGATACAGAGACAAAGAGACAGAGACAGAAACAGAGAAAGACAGAGAGACAGAGAAAGACATAGAGACACAGAAAGAGACAGACAGACCGAGACAGACAGACAGATGCACACAGACAGGCACACAGGGAGGCACCATACAAACTTGTCTCTACCTACTCAGAGTTTCAGCTTCCAGCCTTGTTTTATTCTGTGCCTTCCTCTCCCTCTGACCCCCGATCCCCTTACACCTCTTGAGATCTCTGTAGATAGATCCGCCTTCTCCCCTGCTGTCTCCTTGCTTACTGTACCAGTGTCATTCAATGTCTGAGTGTACCTGTTGAAAGCCATTGCTAACCCAGACCCCAAAGCTAAGGGAGTTTGTAACTTTGACCTTCTCCTGGTAATTGGCCCTTATAAGCTGTCAGACACTGCTAAGGTCATTTAATTCTGTCTTCTTCATAATGTGGTTCAAGCTAAATGGCTAAGAGGCCAAATAATGAGAAATTCTCTGTAAAATGCAATGTGCTAGCATCGCTCCATCTCACAAAGGGGGGGAAACAGCACAGGAGTTCCTCAGCAGAATATTTATTAAGATGGGATCTGTGGGGACTTTCCAAACACAGATGCAAAACAGTGAAACACATGGAGCGGCAGTCACAACGTAAGGATGAATTCTGGAAGATTCCCCTTGTGCACAGGTTCTTTCCCCCAGTGAGTTTAATTCCTTGATGACAAAGCATGAGTTTTCAAGTCTCTCCTGATCCAGGGGCTTTTCAGTGGATGACTGAATTGAAGGGTGACCTCTGCATAGCAAAAGGGACAATGATGTAGGAAAACAGGATCTTTGGTAGATATGGAAAACCACACATGTGATCTAGTTATCCAGGATCCATTTTGAAAACAGGAAGGAAGGAGAACCATAGCCACAGCCACAAAATATTATTTGCTAATTATTCAGAGTCCGCATGGATTCAGCCTATTTGCATGTGGAACTCCACCCCCTCTTTCTTTTTCCCCTTGTTTGGAGACAGCATCTTACTGTGTAACCCTGGCATTCCTGGAGTAGCTACATAGAACAGGCTGGATTCAAACTCATAGAGATCCACCTGTTCCTGCCTCCTGAGTGCTGGGATTAAAGGCAGGAGTCACCACACTTGGTTTAAAATCCATTTCCTTAAAAGAAACCTTCAACCTCTTTTTCAGATCTTTCCAATGTCCTGGAACTTGCTAAGTTCCTTCCTCACCTTCCTCTTATATCTCCTGAGATGATAAAAAATGTCTTTAGTTGAAGCCAGATGTCACATAGGTCAAGATCACCCTTAGACTACCATATTAGGGAAGAGACAGGTAAATGCTTCTCAGATAGTTTCAGGTACTAATAGACTTAAGAGTAAGGAGTAGGGGATCTGGAGAGATCGCTCAGGAGAAATCTCTGAGGCCAGAACCTGGATTCTTGGCATCCATGAAGAAGCTGTGTATGGCAGCATCTGCTGGTTGTCCTATTGATGGGGAAGAGAAAGTAGAGGCAAAAGGATCCTTGGGACATACTGGGAAGACAGTCCAGTTAAACCCACAAGCTAGATAGACCCTCTCTGGAAAAAACATGGTGGATACTGACTGAAGAAGATAGCCACCATCAACCCCTGGACTTCACACACTTGACAAAGGCAGGTGTATATATAAAACACACACACACACACACACACACACACACACACACACACACACACACACACACGTGTAGGTGTGAATATGTAGCTGGGATTGTGTGACCATGGGAGACTTTGAGAAAGACCCTGACAAATACTGAGATGGTGGAATTGCCAGGGATTTGGAGTATGGGTTGAAGGGATGAGGAAGCTTGCAGGTTAGGGAGGGCTAGCATCCCAGGGCTCTTTGGATGTACAGGCCATGGTTCAAGATTTGTATTTGGCTCTGAGTACTCTTGTAGGTTATGGAGACTTTCTTTCAGGAAAGTGATAAAATTTGATTTATATTTTCAAAGGACTGGGTACACTACTGTGAGTGGGCAGATCTTATGCCCCAGCCCCCTTCCTTCATTGTCATCTACTCCATGTCTCCACTGTGCAACCTGTAAGGTGTGATATCCACCTGTAGCTGTCTATGGCTGTCAATGAGGACTTGTCCATTAGCAGTCAAGAGGTTTGAGTCTATAAATGTTCAACACTGGGCGTGAAAGTACAGCGCTGTTATAACTGGTACTTCTCAGATGCTAGCTACTTCTGTTTCTGGTCCTTTTCTTAACACATCAATATACTTGCAACAAGAGTGGGTCCTTGCAATTTTAGAAATACTCTTGCAGCCTCTGTTGAACACCAGCTTCTCCCCGAGGCTGTAATTGGAAGGACTCCATGGACCACAAGTGTGGGGGAAATGCAGAAGTCACCCATGTGGTCACAGCCTTTATGTCCTTCTCCCTTTGTCCCAACAGTTTTCATTCAATAGCTTCTTTCCCTCCATCCTCTATCTCCCTCATGCCTTCTCTCTTCCCCATACTCATTAATGGTTTTACACTCATTAATACTTGCACTGTACCAGCATGAACAGTTGAGCTTCTTATCTAAGAGGAGGTCCACTATTCCTCCAGGGGGGGAAAATAGCTTCCTGGACTCCATTTGAATAGATCTGGTCTGGGTAGCAGCGGAGAAAGAAAGGAGCAGCCTGCCACAGGCAGCATTGAGACATGGCCCCTGACAGCCGGAGACAGGCGGATAGAACTGCATTTCAAATATGTTTTTTTCTGAAGCCAGTACAGGGTCAGGGCCTGGGACACCAGGACACCTAAATCATCCAGAGACATCCTCTGTGTGACAGCTTGACAAGACTGGATTTCCTAATGAAGCCTGTGAGACTCCAAGGTAGAGTTCATTTCTTAGAATAAGCTATTTAACAACACAGTAAACTTCGAGTTATACTTTGACTGAAAATGCTCAAAATTTGGAGAGTGTTAGCTGCTTAGCTATTTACCCTGCCCATGGACATGGCTTAAGAGGTAAGTGCTTGGACAAGCATGAGGACCTAATGTGAGTCTGGAAACCATGTGAAAGAGCTAGTCATGGCAAATCATGTGTGTAGTCCTGGCACTGAGAGGACAAAGGCATGAGGATCCTTTGGTCACTGGCTAGCCTGGCATTGAATTCTGTGAGTTCCAGGTTCAGTGAGAGACCCTGTTTCAAAAAATAAGGTAACAAGAAACTGAGGAAGACATGAACATTAGCCTCTGGCCTCTACATACATATATATACACACATACATATACCCACATATACCTATACATACACACATATATATACACACATATACACATGCATACACACATGTATATACACACATATACATACATACACACATGCATATACATAGATACACACATGCATACTCCTATATATACATACCCATACACACATACACATATACACACATACATTGAAATATACATACACACATATACACATGTACACACATACTCATACACACATGCACATGAACATATACACATACAAGAAGGAGTTCTGTATCTGGAAACATAACTAATTATCCAGAATGGTTTTCTAAAGCTGACACTTTATCTAAATTTTATTATTGGTTTAGTTTCAGTGGAATTTTCCTAAGGACATTAGTCTTATTTTTTTCCCTTCAGTGAATGTTTTCTCAAGAGACAGTACCTATTTTTATATTAAACAGCAAGGGTTCCCAGAAACACACAAGTCACAACCCCTGTGGTTAGTGCAAACTAATTCTATAGAGAAAAGAAGCTGACAGGGGTTGGGGAGTGGGGGGTGTTGAGGAGTTCAGATGTTTTCCTCTCAGGGATGGGGAAGAACAGTATCTGAGGTCAGGAAGGATGTGCAGACTGGGGAATAGCTAGAGGGAACCCCGTTGACCTCTTTAATGCCAAGTAAGAGAGTAGTGGAGGAATGTGGCCCAGTGGTGGGACACTTGTCTAGTGTGCCCCAGGCCCAGGTTCAATACCTAGCATGACAACATGAGGAAGAAGTTGACTGATTTATTGGCACACAAGAATTTTAGACATTTTCCTGTTGATTCTCCTTCAGCTAGGAAACCCTATCCCTGGGACTAAAAAAGTCACCCATAGGTGTTTATGGCTAGTTCGGTGTTGGTGCTAGATTTGTTGGGCATAAGATTTGCAAAGTTGAACATATATTTGAAAAACCGCCATTACTTGTGAATGCATCAGTGTCTAAGAGGTTTGACTTTCTCTGCAAGCAGAGAGTCACAAATCACATGCAGCCAGTACTGATTTTAACCTTGACGCCTGGCAAGCCATTCTGTCTGTTTGTCTGTCTGCCTAATCTATCTATCTATCTATCTATCTATCTATCTATCTATCATCTATCTATCATCTATCTATCTTTAAGTAATTAATTTTAATTTATGTATTCATCATTTATTTATATGTTTATATGTTTATTTATTTATTGTACACATGATCTCACTAATAGACCTGGACGGCCTGGTACTCATTACACATGTAGACCAGTCCAGCCTCATATTTCTGCCTTTAACTCCCAAAAGAGAAAACTACACACACACACACACACACACACACACACACACACACAGAGAGAGAGAGAGAGAGAGAGAGAGAGACAGAGAGAGACAGAGAGAGACAGAGAGAGACAGAGAGAGACAGAGAGACAGAGAGAGAGAGACACAGAGATGCAGTGTGGGGGGAGAGGGAGACTCTAGCAAAGTGCTGGGCTCTTATAATTTGGAAGTAAACATGTTGACATACGTGCCAGAAGATTGGATGAAACTAACCATGTATCTCAGCGTCCTGAAGAGCATGCGCACATACTCTAATGGACTTAAGTTCTAGAATGATGAAGATTCCCATTTACTTTTAGAGAGAAAATGCAATCCACGAAATCAGAAGCAGACTTCGCTTAGGTGAAGACGGAGAGCTCTTGAGTTTGTGGGGACAGTAGACCCCTGAGGTCGGATCTGTTGGAGACATGGGCTGGCACCTTGGAGAGCAACTGCAATCGAAGGCCTTGCTGATAGACTTGTTTTAGACTCTCCATGCCTTTTGAGATTTGGAGGGGCTGGAGGAGGACATTGCCCTAGACAATTCAGAGGATGTAATTTAGATTTAAATAATGCAACAATTTCCTTAAAATTCTTGAAGAATAGCACAGATCTTTGTACTTAAAAAGAACCTTATGGCTTGTCTTCTGAGTTGGTTTCCAAATAGTTTTAACAGTGGAAAATTTTCAAATGACGTCTTACGGATACCTCATCTACAGCACAGAGTGTAGTTCTGATGAGTATGTGCTGGGCAGAGCTTAGCATTGGCTATTTTATGTTTGTTCTCTTGTCTCAGCCTCCAGGAGACACTTGGCTCATGAGCTAGCCTGGTATTTTAAAATGAGGTAACTCTAAAGGGATGACAACATATTTATAAAAAAAATGTGTTCAGTAACACTATGGGCTTTTTATTCATAATGACTAAAAATAGGACACCAAATAAATATCCATCTGCAGAAAAGAATCATACTGTGCTGTGTTCGGACATTGGAATTCATACTCAGTGGTAAAAGGAAATGCCTATTGATCAGCACCGAGGTAGTTGAGTCTCAGAAGCATTAAGGAAAGGATACAGGGCACAAAGGAACACACTTTTAGGTTCTATTAATATTATATACAGGAGCACTTTAAACTAATCTACAAAGGAAGAATCCGGAAACAGTTACTGGGGTGTCAGAGAGAACTGGCTCAAAGGCCACACAGGGAACTCTGTGGAGTGCTGAAGATGTGCACGCCATTTGACAGGATGTTTACATTTATGTACCCAGCTGTTAAAACTCGTCAGACGGAGTGCCCGAGATGGACTCCTTAAATTCTGTGTCCATTTTGTCTTAGTAAACGTTGGGTCCGTGGTTCTCAGCTCCAGCATCGCTCAGTTCATTATCCAGTTAGAGAAAGACAAAGGGATGGGCTAGAGCTTAGCATTCACAGTTCCTGATCCTGTGATCCCCACCCTGGCCCTTCCTTCCGAGTTACACTCTCTTTTCACCAACGCGCTCTCCCAACAGAGCCCCTTCTCACCTCCTTCACCGCTAGGAGCTCCAGAACTTCATTGTCGCTGAGATAGTAGTAATTTGCAACACTGTGGAGTTGCTGGCTTGGCCTTTGTCTTTTCCTATGGCAAAAACAGCACCATGAACACCCACACAGTTCCTTCATTTATATCTGCCCCACTGCTGAACTCCTGGTGAAGGACACTGTACTCTGCGGCCATGGGGAGCTCCTGTTACCTGCCTCAGTTTCTCACCTGAGGAACCAAACGCAGCGGGATATGCCCAGTACAGAAGTACGACTGGAACTCTTGAAACTCGATGGGGCCAAAACTAAACTCTGACTTTGATAAATTAGGAGTTAACTTTTAAAGAGACTTATTTTTGAAGATGATGTCTGTATCCGTGTGAGTATGTGCTTGTGACTTAAGTACACACCCTTAACCACTGAGCCATCTCTCTAGCCCTAAAAGTCACAATTTTTTATAAAAGAAATTATTGATTTGTACTGCTGAAGAATTTGCAAAGGACCCCTTACAGTTACAGACCTGACTTTGAATCTCAAGAGACGTATTTTTATAAAATCCAACCTGTGGGAAAACATTCATGACTAAATTAAGGGTGATGGGTTCTTACTGAAAAATATTGCTCAAAAGTTGGAAAACCATTCTGAGGGCTTTGATAGAAAACACGTGAGTGAAAATGGCACCCAGTTGTTACTTTGTCCCCAGTTTGCTCAACCTGGCAACACCATGATTTCTCTGGGTAATGACCGAGATGACCCCAGACTATAACATAATGGAATGAACAAAGTCGTAGAATGTAACACTGACTTAAGATTTCCTCCTAAGCTCTTGGCCTGAGCACTAAATGGTCTGGAATGGAAGACAGGTGACAGATGCTGTGCTCCTACAATGTCGGCAAGGAATTTGGTCCTTTTACTGCATAATAGTAAATGCCGTTTAATCCGTGCACTGAAATGGTCTCCTCTGCTTTATTGTGTTGGTTATTCCATGCGCGCTTTTGCTGCCAGTTATAAAAATGTCACCGCTTCTGCAGCTGCATCTAACATCTCATAAACTCCAGCATCTCATCAGACTCACCTCCTGGATAGCTTGCAGCAAACTACCACAGGCCAAGGCAGGCTTAATCAAAGATCTTCTCCTTAATAAACATAGTGCGTAAGAAAGCACGCCATTCGAGGGCCTGGACTACCAAGCGAAGACTTAGCATGTATTGCAGTTAGGGGAATTCAGTGCAGTGTGCAGGCTATAGAAGGCCTGCAAACAGCCAGTGTGGCCTCAGCATTTGAAATGTAACTTAATCTGCACGTGGTCTACCTTAGGTTTTAAGTAGTCTATTACTGGTGGGGAAAATATCCCTCCCTCCCTGTGGGGTGTGTGTGTGTGTGTGTGTGTGTGTGTGTGTGTGTGTGTGTGTGTGTGTGTGTGTGTGTGTGTGTGTGAGAGAGAGAGAGAGAGAGAGAGAGAGAGAGAGAGAGAGAACTCCTTTTCAAGGGTGTGCATCCCCATGCCTGGAAAAATCTAGATTCTCTAAGATACAAAATGCAAAGCATTTGTAGTAACCGACCATCACCACAGCTGTGGAAACACCAAGGTGAGTCTCTCTAGTGAAAGGTCTGAGTTATAAGTTGTTTCCCCTTAATACCTTCTGCTCAGAAAACTCTCTTCTTGGTGACTTTGTACTGGACTGCTTGGGCCATTGATGGTTGTCATGCTTGGGAGGGTGGAGAGCTGGATGCAGGGGACTCCTGTTAGACTGCTGGTTCAGAGACACATGTATGCTGAGAAGTAAGGACTGAGTGCTACCAAGGCACTTCACCTCACTCTCCAGCCTGCTCCAGCACTAAGCAGGATAAAGGCCCAATCTAAGTTACCAGGCTAGGAGAGAGAGTGGCCTGATGCGGGGTGAGATGAAGTTGTCTGTCAGAAGGGAGAGATATCAGTTGACTTTCTCTGGAGATTCTTAACCATAAGCCTTTGCAATGCCTCTCTTCTACTAGTTGACAAATACTGCCAGTCAGATACTGCCCCTGTCAGCCCTCCCTCCTTTCCCCAACCCCAACTCCAAGTGCTAGAAACAGAAATCAAAGGCACGACAACCTTCCTTCCTGATGTCCCAGAGGAGGAAGTGGTCACTGTTGACATCCTGAGATTGAACATTCATTAGTAGCCTCTGAGGAAAGCTTGCTTTGTCTGCCACCAAGATCTTACCTGTGAGCAAAAGATAAATTAGTCTCTATAAGAGAGTCTCACTGGGGAGACAAACTACACCCAAAGGTAAATTCCATGCTCAGGAGTAAGTAGATGGCCAACACAAAATGAATTCAATGGTAGTGTATGTGTGTGTGTGTGTGTGTGTGTGTGTGTGTGTGTGTGTGTGATATTGCTTTGTTTGAACATTTTCTACCTTCCTAGTCCTTTGTGTAGTGTGGTTTTCAATTTGTGTTTTTATGGGTTTTGTATGTCCATGTGTGTATACATTTTTCATGTTCTGTCTTTGTTTCATTTTTCCATGTTCATTTGTTTTATTCTTGTTTGTTCTTTGTCTTTTGCCTATTTGTTTTCTTAAGGGGGTATGGAGTAGGGAGATTGAGGATGTGGGCAGTATCTAGGTGGCGATGAGGGAGGGAAAGGCAATTGGACATATTGTATGAAAAAATATTTTCAATTGAGAAAGATCTTAACAGCCATTGGGATGGTAGACTGGACTCTTGAGTGGGAGACACCTGAGCCATCAGAAATCTGCGTATCTTCACAGCAAGGCAAAGCTGGTAACTCACCAGTCTGATGAATCCACTTTGTGTGTTTGAGTGTGTGTGTCCATGTGTCTGTGTGTGTCTGTGTGAGTGTGTATGTGTGTGTGTAGGGGTGGACCGATGAGTGCAGTGTGTGTGTCTGTGTGAGTGTGTGTGTGTGTGTGTGTGTGTGTGTGTGTGTGTGTAAGGGTAGACCCATGAGTGCAGATGTGGATATACTCAGTATCCCTAGGGTCAGTCCTCAGGTGCTTGATATCTTGTTAGAGACCAGGTCTATCATTAGCTTGCAAGTTCACTATCAGGCCTGGCTCGCTGGCTTCCAAGAGTTTGGGGCTCCTCCTGTCTCTCTGCCTTCCATCTCATAGCTTGGATTTAAAGGCATGCGCTGTCACACACGAGTTTTGATGTGGGTGGTGGGGATCAGAACTCAGGTCCTCATGCTCGGAAGGCGAGCACTTTATCAACTGACTTAGCACAACTGCACCTCCATCTCTCCACCCTCCTGAGTATTATAGGCAATCAATGGCCCAAGTGTAAGCAAACACAGCAGCTTTCTCTGTACAGTCTCCTGAGAGGTTTGAGAGTACGTGTTTCATCTTTGTATTGTTTCCCTTCAGAGATGGAACACCTTATTTTCCTCACATGCCAGTATCTGCAGTGAGAAGAGACTCATGGCAGGGTGGCCAGTAAAGGGGGCTGGGTGAATCAGCTGACATATGCAGCACGTGATGCAGGGAAGTGGGTGACTCTGTCTGGGCAGCTTGGTTAAGGGAGGGAGTGCATTCAGAGCCTGCCCCACCTGTGGATCCAGCCCATGTACATACAGCCACCAAACCTAGACAATATTGATGGAGTCAAGAAGTGCATGCTGACAGGAGCCTGATCTAGCTGTCTCCTGAGAGGTTCAGCCAGAGCATGACAAATACAGAGGCGAATGCTAGCAGCAAACCATTGAACTGAGAATGGGGTTCCCATTGGAGGAGTTAGAGAAAGGATTGAAGGAGCTGAAGGGGCTTCCAACCCCATAAGAACAACAGTACCAACCAACCAGAGCTCCCAGGGACTAAACCACTACCTAAAGAATAAACATGGACAAACCCATGGTTCCTGCTGCATATGTAGCAGAGGATGACCTTGTTGGGCAACAATGGGAAGGGAAGCCCTTGATCCTGCCAAGGCTGGACCCCCCAGTGTAGGGGAATGTCAGGGCAGGAATGGGGGATGGTCGGGGAGAGGGAACACCTCCACCCAGAAGGGAGGGGGGGATGGGATGGGGGCTTATGGATGGGAATCTGGGAAAGGGAATAATATTTGAAATGTAAATAAAAAATATCCATAAAAATTGAAAGTAACAGAACAATTAAGAAGGGGAATTATGGTGCTTTATGGAAAAAACTCATGCTAAAATAAAATAATTTTATAAAATGAAAAAAAAGAGAGAGGGAGGGAATAGTCACTCAGAGGTCTGTGTAGACTGAAGCTCAGACTGCAGAGCACAGAGAGTTGTGGATTTAAATTTGCTGTCCCTTGTCAAGCTGAGGGTCCTCTCTGCTGACAGTGCTGTTGATTGAGTAGTTGTGCTTTTTTTATTTTCTTCACGAAGAGGATTCACACTGGTGTCTTTATGTCTGCTGCCTAGTTCTTGGCCATCATGACTACTTCTGTCTTAAGGATTTTTTGATCATCTGGTATCTTTCAATTCTCTCTCTCTCTCTCTCTCTCTCTCTCTCTCTCTCTCTCTCTCTCTCTCCCTCCCTCCCTCCCTGTCTGTCTGTCTGCTCCTGCCCCCCTCTCTCTTGCTCCTTCTCTCTGCGTGATGTACTCGTTTGTGTGTGTGTGTGTGTGTGTGTGTGTGTGTGTGTGTGTGTCCATGTGTGGAGATCAGAGGTTGACATCAGGCTCTTTCATTGAGCCTGAAGCTCATCAATTTGTCTAGGTAAGGTGACCAATGAGCTTCAAGGATCTACCCATCTCCAACCCTCACCCCTCTCCCACACAGTGATATCACAGACATGTGCCTCTATGTTCAACTTTCCCAGGGGCAGCAGGGATTCAAATTCAGATCCTCATGTGTGCATAGCAGGCACTTTTATTAACTGGGTTGTCTTGCCAGCCTCACTTCAGAGGAGGTCCCACTTAGAGGACACTTACTAAAACTGTAGGGAACGAATTGAGTTCTCAGTTTTGTGTGTAGCTGTCTTTATGTGAAGGCCCTGATGGTGGTGACTGGATGTAGCTGTCTCTGAGAAGCAACATAGACACTTGGGGGCTGTTTGGACCTAGCTGGGCTTATACAGCGGAGGCAGTAAGAAAGATACAGCTTTTTAAGTGCCTGCTAGTCTTTTGGTGGCTAAGGAAAATACAAAATGAGCCCTTTCCTACCTCCATCCCATAATAGACTCTTAACATCTCTCACTGGCCCTTCCCATGGGTGGGAGAGCTGGAGCAGCATGAGAGTCAGCTTCTATGGATGTCACATATTACTTGGTGGAGAAAAGGTTGAATATTTAATATAGTTTTGCTTAGCCCCCTGCCAGTCCAAAGATCGGTGTTTAAATTTTATTCCCAAAATGTTCTGTGTTGCTCCATATTTGTGTTGTTTAAGGGGTCTGCCATGAACTCTGAAGCCGGCCAGGGAGGATCTTAAGATAAAGCATAGGAAAGAGATTTTATTAAAAAGAGAGAGAAATGCTTCAGATGTAAAGTCATTGTCTTGAGTAGCATTGAGTGTTGAGTGTCTTGACTAGTGTCTAGACAGTGCTGAGAACTGTGATCAAAATGATAGTATTACCAAAGAATGGAGGATTGCTCTCTTTACTTTGAAATCAGGGTGTTTTTAGTAAACTAAACTTATCTTCAACTTATAAATTGTGAGATTTTTTTCATCACCCACTTGGAACCAAAATACATATTTAAATTGACTTGTTTTTATTAAACTGTGGAGTGTGTGTGTGTGTGTGTGTGTGTGTGTGTGTGCATGTGTGTGCATTGGATATAGGAGCTCATACATGTTATTCAGTTGACCACTGATTTGCAACTTCAATCCATAAATGTCATTTAAACACAAAGGATAATTCTTAAGCTGGGTTACCTTACTCTGGAATTAACTTTTTTTTTTGGCTTAGAAATGTAGGCTAATGTATGACTTATTCACTATTCATTTATGTTTCCAGCAGGACGCAGCTAATCAGGACTTGAAAAGGTAAAGTTAGAGTCAATTCACGTGCAGCTTCCAGACAGACTACAAAGGGCTCTGGTGTTCCCGTTTACCCAAGGTCCATCTGTGCAAGTGCCTTACAAAGCTCTGGCCCAGATTCCCAGGGAGAATATTGATACTGGTTCAGTCAACAGCTAGAACAATGCCATTAACATAAAGTTTCCATGGGGTGTCCTTTTATAGCTGACTCTGACCCCCCCTGAAGTCCACTAACCTGAACTCTGTTTCCATAATTTATTGTTTCAAAAATGTTGCATAAATGGGATTACTTAGTATGAAACCTTTTAAGAGTCATTCTTTTCCTCAATGTATCTTGCCAAAAATATTTATAAATTACTACATCTATAACAGGTCTTTCTATTTTTATTGCTGGTAATAATCTATAGCATAGCTCTCCCAGTCTGGGTAACCACTCGCCTGTTAAATGATCGTGACTATTTCCTTGTTTTGCCCATTAAAAACAAAACAAAACAAAACAAAATCAAGGTTATTTTTTAATTACAGAAATGTTTTTGACTGCGTCATATTGTAGAGTATTGAAGGGGAGGAAGAGTAGAGGAAGAGCTGAGAGTCATTTGAGGATAAAACAAAGTATCTGGCCTAGCTCAAATTAGTGCGATTGTGCAAATGGAGTGTATTTATGGTATTTAATCAAACTTAAGTGCATGATTGGCCATTGTCTGCAATAGACTCTAAGAATAGGTCTTTGGGGCCCCACATTTCCGTTTCTGCTCTCAACCTAGCTGATTGCCCACTAGACGATTAACATCCACTTGCTGACACATCGTGCTGTGTTTGTTGACGCTGGCGATGTGGAGGTTCGGCTGCCAAACTCAATTGTGGGGTGTTTTAAAAACATTAACTACAACCCTATTCACTTGGCATCGCTGATGAAGGGCTTAATGAAATAAACATTTGCTTATGAACTGAAGTGCCACTGTGGGTACTGGAAGGGAAGCTTTTTAGTTAATTGATAGATGGTAGAAAATCAGTTGAGGGACTCTCAGAAACACACGGCTATATTGGGAGGAAGTACATAAGGCCTGTCTGATGTTCCCCAGACCTCACACAGTATGAGTGTGTCTGCTTGGGGCCCATAGTAGCTCTGGCAGGGACAGAGGAAAAGAATTGCCTACCATCTGCCCTGCAGATGCAAGGAGAAGGTTACCTGTGGGTACTTTTACTGTATAATTCCCAGAACTTCTCCTGACAAACACATTTTAGAATAGACAATAAAATGTAACCTGCTTAGTTTATATTAGATTTGAACAATCTTTACAAAATTCTACTTTAAACTCATTAGAATCTTTTCGAAACACTGTTATCCACCCTTTGGGCTTTGGTGGACAGCCAGAGAAATTGCAGTGCAGAGGCCAGTTTAGTCAAAAACTGTTCCATGGGGACAGGAGTTTGAATTGAATCTTATTTGTCCTATCAAGAGGGAAGCAACACAGAGAACAGCAGAGGGGATGTAGGTAGCTGTATGAAGGAAGAACAGACGGGGTGCAGAGACCTGGCTGGGCAGACCCTCAATCTCTTCTGTGGTCTTGGAGCCTAGTGACAGCCTGGCCCCAGAAAGGGTTCAGAAAGTATTTTTTACCATGAATAAACATAAGGGTAAGAAACAAGCTGTACCAACTTCCCAGGCTATGGAGGAAGATGACTGTCTCTGACTAGAGTGTCCCTTGTTCTGCCTCTCTCTGGCCACAGAACAAACTCCTTTCCAGCTCAGCGGTTGATATCCTTAGTCTTAGTTCCTGGGGTCCCCCAGAGCTGTTTCTTCAGAATGTAACTTCTCCCCTGCATTGGGCCTTGGGCTCTACCTGGCTGCCAGCTATTGGGCTCTCTCCATTCTCTATCAGGTCTCTCTTGCTGCGTAGTCAAACTTCTAACTTGGTGGGGCTCAGGACCTTCAAAAAGTACAATACCAGAAGTCTCTGTCCCTTCCAAAATCTAAGACCTGGAACTGCTCCTGTTCTTGTCACTCTTTTAGTTAAGCAGGGAGGGCGCTCGACTCCCCCTGTGCAAAGGGGTCTAATGTCTTCCCCACAGTGGCTCTGTATCACCAGCTGCGGGCCCTGCAGCTTGACCTGCAGCTGAGTCTGTTAGCTGGTGTCAAGGTACACAAAATACTCTAGATACCAGCTGGAGGTGGACACTCCCAAGCCACCCACGCTCCTGCCTGACGGGATTTGGAGGCTCCCCTTCAGATTCAAGGATTCGCCAGCTCAAAAGGTTCACCTGCTGCACCATGGGGTCAGCAAGCGTTGCCTTCCTGGTGTTTCACGTACGTGGAAGGTGTTAAATCCTCCCTGATCAACAGTATCCTTCCAGACTTTGTTGCTTAGATGGGAGTGATAATGTCATTGGCTACTGGAGATGAACTCAGTATCCTGTTTATTCTTTCGCTAGAGTTAAAAAACAGGCTGAGATCCCAGCCTTGTAGTTACGTGTGGTCAGCACCTCCCTTGAATGACCTAAGGACCTGTCTCAAGCCACCTTCCCAGAATAAACCCGGATGCAGCCTAAAGTTGTTCATTGGTAATAATCTATAATACTCCTGTCACTCGGGAGTTTCAAGCAGTATTCAAAGCTGTGTGCCTGGAGCAGGCACAAAACCAGAATAGACTTGTTATGACACCATAAGGGGGAAGAGAGAGAATGTGTAACTGGCTTCCACCTACAGCTCTGGTCCTTTGGAGACAAGTCAGCCTATTACCTTATACGAAATGGATAGGATTTGGAGAGTGACTATTTTCCCGTTAGTGAGTTGGAAATGGCCCTCCGTGTGCGTTCCTATTACCCCTAGAGCGGGTTCCCACAAAGCAGGTGCTATGACTTGTGTGCCCACACCACAATCGATATGAATCAGGAAACGTTGTTGCAGCCAAGTGCGTGAGTGAGAGGGCAAGAGAGCAATGGGTGGCTGGGTGTTCTGCATCAACCTGGTGCTGGGATTCTTCCTATTTGCCATTTAGCTGGCACGGGTTTCCCTGATCCCCGGGATGTAGCTCTGCCTTGGGGAAATGTGAAACTCCTCATTTCGTACACACCACTCCTCGGCTCCTGCCTTTCCTCCCTTCACATTCTGTCCTCCCTACCTTGAGTGGGACCTCCTGGGCTATGCTTTTTCTTTCGATCTTCCGGGCCAGATTCCTCGCTGCCCCTCTCCCCTCCCTTCAGCCATCTTTTGCTGGCTTCTCCAGTGCTTTTTCAATTCAGTTCTTGCTACAAAGCTATTTTCGGGTCTGGCTATGGGTTTTTTGGCTTCATTATTTCCCCAGGCCTCACATGGAGGGCCCTCTGGGAGCTTGCTCTGAGTCTTTTCTTTTAGGACTCCACAGTCCTTATGGGCAACATGGCTAAAATGATCACACTGTCCCGGGAAGAGCACCGTTGTCTCCATTCAAATATTTAAAATCCTTAATGATCCCAGGCCCAGGGTTTTATGTGTAAAGATTATATTCTGACAAGCTGCTAGAGACAGCATGTAACATGAAATTCCCCACAGCCCTTCCCAACAGCCATCCTTATGGGGTAATTTCATCTCCGCTCTGGCTGAGGGTTACAGCATAACTGGAATCTTCGAGCACAAAACACTTTCACATCCCTCCCACATCCCAGAGCTAGCTCGGAGTTTAGCCTCAGGCAACAACCAACTAGCTGTGCCTTGAAGATAATTCTCTGGGGAGTTAATTAGGGTAGACTGAATAATTTATGGTGCAGTTTTGGTGAATTAAGTAGAGAAAAGATTTTTCAAGGGTCAAATGCTGAAGCATCCCTTTCCGTCACCAGCTCTTGCTGCCACCTCCTTGATTCTATACGTTAAAACAAAACAAAGCAGGCCTGTTTTCCTGTTTTGATACATTTAAGTCCATTAGTTAAATCTGAGCATTTATTATGAGTTAACCATTGGACTGAACTTCATGGAGTTTGAGTTGTAATTATATACTAAGTATTTGTGTGTGTGTGTGTGTGTGTGTGTGTGTGTGTGTGTGTGTGTGTGTGTGCAGTAAAAGCTGAGGACTCCAAGAATATGTGTGTGTGTGTGTGTCTGTGTCTGTGTGTGTGTGTGTCTGTGTCTGTGTGTCTGTGTGTCTGTGTGCAGTAAAAGCTGAGGCCTCCAGACCAACCTCAGGTTCATTATCGTACCTAAACTCTTTTTTATAGTTGGTCATTGTCTTCTCCATATTCTCCAGAACTCTTTATACAACTCTTTATATAACTTTTAGGCCATTGCTTGTAACTAGCTACTGATCTATCTTGCCCATTGGACCAGAGCAACAGAGACCTCAGGACTAGTGGCTTCATTCACTATCCAGCATTTAATTAAGAAGGTATTATATCCTTGGCCCTCTCTGTCAAGGTTTTCATATAAAAAGATTCAGTGCATTAGAGCACAGTAATATTTGAAAGAAGTGCATCTGTATGGGACAAATACTGACTCCGTGTTGTTATTTGCTTAAAATGTAGTATCTCAGCCAGTTACACAGCACCTTAAACATTAGTAATGCATGTAATCTAGAGGTGAGGTGAAGTGCAGGAGAGGATGCACAAATACTGCATCATTTTCTGTAAGTGTCTTGAACAAATCTATAGAGATGAGTGTCTTTGGGGGTTCTAGAACCAAAGCTCTATGGGAATAAAGGTACAGTTATTTGGTCCTAGTCGTCCAAAGGCAAATTATCCCTTACGTCACAGATATGTTTGTCTTCGTCCAACATTTTATGTGTGTATTTTCAATGCATACTCTTTTTTCCCCTATAGACAACAGAAATACGGCCATTGTCAGGTGTCACAGCACTATGGAGTGGTTCAGCTTTAACGTGTCTTGGAAACAAGGTGTGTCTTGTTCATGGGCTTCTCTCTGTCAAACACATCCTGTACCATCAGCTCCTAACAACCTTAGAGACTGGCTCATGATCTTGGTATCTTCAGCAGATTCCATAGGAAGGGTTTGGCATGAGACGGAGAGAGCTGTGCTCCATGAGCAAATCTTGGCCTGTGCTTTTGTTTGTTGGTTTGTTTGTTGTGTTGTGTTTTCTTTTGCTTTTGCCTCAAAAGCTACATTGTGATGTTTCCTTAAAGTGTGGATGACTGCCAAGCATGGAGACAGCTTTGCAAGGCACCGGAAGGTCAAGAAGTGGCTGAAGCAGGGACATGTTCATCTGTTGCTGGGGGAGTGGATCCTAGTCATCATTTGCTGCCCCAATAACAGATGAACACGTTCCTGCTTCAGCCACAGCTTGCCCTTCCAGGAGCCTTGCAAAGCCACCACCAGCTTTCAGATTCCTTTTTAGCTCTTAAGGTAGCCATGTTTTACTTTTCTTGTATAGTTTCGAGATCTTGGTGTTATTTTCCCATAACCTTTAACCCTTGCCCAGATCTTTCCCACTTCCAATGCTTTGAAGTTTTTTCCTTTCTGATAATGCTGTTCTGCCTTCTGTGGATTTTGAGATGGTCTTTTGTTCCTCAGCTATTCTCTTTAAGTCAAGGAGCTGAAAGATTATAGAATGTCCAAGGAAAATCAGTCAACATTGATCATCTGACCAATGAAGTACAAATGAAGTGTGTTGATGCTCCCTGTTTCTCTTTCTAGGGCATTAACCAACTCCTTTCCTAGGCTTGACTCTTTCCCACTCTACACATGTGCCTCTCCCAGGGGCTCTATCCACAGAGGGTGTAAGTGTTTATGTTCTGCCCATGCTGAATCTAGTGGGTAAGCTAATATTGCCCACACTTCTCCTCGTGGAGAATGTGTAAGATTCTGAATGTGTGTGCTTCCTTTATTTCCTCTGGCCATCACCTGCCATGAGCTAAGCTGTCCTACTATGGCAAGCATTTCACTCATCAAAATGAAGAATACACACATGGAGAATAAATCAAATTTCTGCCTTCTAGAAACATCTTTACTGTTTAGACTTTCAGGTAACATAACTTCACAGAAGTGGCTTCTCCATGGCGGATTACAACACTGTGGGCTTAGCATCTTCCCTAAAACAGAAGTCTGGGCAACCATTTCACTGGGTTGGATGAAGCCCAGTTGGCACTGAAGCATCTAGATTGATTTCTCTTGGCTGAGTCATTCTCCTTCTCTTGCTTGCTAACCACGTATGTCAACCCTGGGTTTTCACTTTTGTTTTGCTATTTTGAGTGCCTTCCATTGTCAGCTTGGACTGTAGGGCACGAGCACCAAGGCCATCTGGTGTTATCTCATTACCTGTGAAGGTTGCTGCTCATCTCTGGGTGATATGTTCCTATATGCCCATATTCCAAATCTGCTGATAATTTTGTCTCTATGCAATCTGTCTTTCTTTTTATATGTGGTGCTTACTTCATTGGAAATAGCCACTCTTATCAGAAATGCTGAATGGACTTTTCCCTAAAACCAGCACATCATTGTCCTGGAATTGCCTGGCATGGCATTCTAACAGTTCAACAGCGTTGAAGCTCCTGGGTAAATCATATAGAGGCATTTCTATTGCCTTTAGTTCTTTCTACATAAAGTTATTAATTATATCCCTTGATGCATAGAAATCAAGGCAGGAATGTGCCATTTAATAAGTGCATTAGTCAGGGTTCTCTAGGACAGTGGAATCAATAGGGTGGCTAGATAGATAGATTCATAAGAGAAGATGTATTATGGGAATTGGGTCACATTATCATAGATTATGAGAAGCGTCATGATCTTCAGGCTGAAATGCCAATGGAGCCTCTGGTTGTAACTCATTTGGAAGGTCTGAAAACCAGGGCAGGCAACAGCATACCACCCAAGAACTGGCTCAGTACTCAAGGTCAAAAGATACGGGCATTTCAGCATTAGAAGAGAAAGAATAAATTCCTTCCCTCCTCTTTGTATTCATCGGATTGGGTGGTACTGGTCCGTGTTAGTGAAGATGAGTCGTCTTTGCTCAGCCTACTGATTCAAACGTGAGTCTGTTCTGCAAGGAGTCCAAAGTCACCTGAAAGTCATCTTTTAATAGCTCTTCTTGGATAGCCCTTAATCCAATCAAGGCGATGAATATAAATGAACTATCACACTACACTTCATGTACATTTCTAAATGGCTTAAATTTTAAACCTGTATTCCGTGTACATGTGTAGTGGTAAAGTCACCGTTAAATTTTAAATATTTCGGTATATGTATCTGTGTATACATGTTCATGTGCCCATGTGTGTGCGCATGAGCGGAGAGGGCACAGGGCAGTATTGTAAGTTCTTCCTTAATCGCACTCCACCTTACTGTTTGAGACAGTGTCTCTCACTGAGCCTGGAGCTCACTGCTTAGCTAGATGAGTGACCGGCCAGCCTTAGGCACGCTCTTGTTGTCATCTCCAGCTCTGGGACCACAGCCCCAGGTCTTCACGCTTCCATGGCAACCAGCAGCTCTCCCCAGCACTTGGTGAATTCACTGCTATTGAGTTTGCCAGTGATGAGTTCACAGTTTGTGGTTTTTTTTATGATGTTTACCATCTTATCACAGAAACCCTGACCTTTTCGATGATAAACCTTAAGGTATTTGGGTGGCTGAATGCACAGTCTGGCCTATTTATTAGTGGAATGGCTTTCTTGATTCTAGTTCCAGTTTGGGATCAAGTTGGTTGCCTGCTTTTGTGGGTTCCCACAAAGATCCAGAACATTCTCTCAGTTGTGGGATATGAGCATGGACTTAAATGGCTTCTCTGACTCTCAGCTTCTCTGAATCACGTTCCCTTCTTCTGTATCTTCTATTTCCTGGCATGTCTTTTGTACTTACTATTATAAATTTATGTCTTTTGTATTTAATATTATACATTTGTCTCCACCTTGAAAGCTGATCTAACATGAGAAAGCCATAGGAAATAGTTAACAAAATTGTACACCGAGCAACCTAACACTTTTCTTGGTTTATTTTTCCTCCAGCAAACCTCTTTCCCTTATCATGACAACTTTTTTTGGGGGGGTGGGTGGACTTGTGGGTGATACTGATATTTAGAAAGGAGGAGAAATGCAGAATTGCAAAGTTAACAACAGATGGTTAAACAGAGCCATTTCAGGAGTGTTATTAAAATAACAAATCTATTTTCCTCAATAGTAGGCTTTCTTAAGTATTTAGCCTTATACCTTCTACTGAAATAGAAGAAGAGGAGGAAGGGGAGGGTAAGTCAAGGAGATGCTTGGACTGTTCTTACATGACCTCCATTTCTCAGTGCTCCTAGGGTTTAATTTGGACAGCCATATTTATCTGAGATTGAATGCAGGGACATTTGTGCATCAAAGTGCCTGACAGTTACTATCTCCCATCTCAGAGGTAAGCTTTTTCAGTCCAGCCCTCTTAGAGCTTCCCTCACCCCACCACCAAGTGACCTTATGGGCTCTTGTCAAAGATGTCCTGGAGCAATGCACCTTCCTCTGACTGATGGATGATACTCTGCTCTGAGTAGACCTAATTCTCACTCCTGCATCTTCAGAACAGAAACCCCCTACACAGGACAGCTCAGAGGAGAGGGGACTGTATATAGTCGGGGACCCCCACACCTTCAACACATGTGGGTATATGGCTTAGAAAAAGTTGCAAGCCATAATGACAGCAACCTTTGAGCTTTTGGTATACAAATATTCACTTAAGTTAATATGTCCGTTTCCCTACCTACTAACCAGAGGACCCTCTCCCCTGAGATAAACTCCCAGACATTTTTAAGTAGAATGAGCTGAGGATGCCCTCTTGCTACTCCCTCGCTTTATTATTCTGATCCTGCTTCACTTCTATTTCTCAGTTTACACTCAACCTCATGTCCCTTTTTACAAATTTTAAGTTGCTTTTATGTGTTTACTACTACTGAGAATTTCATGCATGCACACATTTTTCAACAAAGGATTGCACTTGAACTGTAGCAGCTCACTGATACTGGTAAGAGTCTTGCCCAAACTTGGGGAGCTCCAGATTCTCAAACACTCCAGACTAAGGACCCTGTGGGCTCCAGCTGGATTTCCTTACTGGCTTTCCAACTCCAGTTTCCCAACTTTATTCATGTGCTGGAGGCCTTATATACCCTCTTTTGTAAATTCTTTTCACAGTAAGAGAAATTCAGTCTTTCTTTACATTGGTCCATGGCTGTGCGTTTCCTTCTCCTCTCCTCACCTCCTCTCCCTGGGTCTCTTGGTTGTGTTTTCGGTGCTGCTTTCCAAGCCAACTGGTTGGAAATACACTGGAGGGTTGAACCTCAACAAATGTGGATCAGGTGCCTTCCTCAGTGCATTAGGAATAAAAGACATCTTGGCCATGTATGTTCGTTAGTCTGACTTCAGTCATTGAGCAGTATTTTGCAAAAGAAATTGACCTGCCAGGCTACGTTCACTTTGTTCACAAATTCCTTGTGTGACGTGGAGATTATTCTCTTCCAACATGCAGCCCTACATGATCAGTACTAGAGGTCTCAACCTGAAAGTGAGAGGGGAAAGCTCTCAATTCACACATTCACCATTTCCCACAGCCCTCTAGTGGAAGCTATGTGGATGTCCTATACTATAGTTCAAGTTGAACACCATTTACCTACCTAGAGCTAAAGATCTCTCAGGTTGAGACCTCAGAGCCACTAGACAATGACCATTTCAGGCTGTAAGTTTGTCTGTAAGCTGTTTCAACTCTATCCCCCAGTAATCTTATTAGTATCAGAAGTAATACTCAGCACATTGGCGAATCCAAGGTTTTAAAGAAAGTCTTAAGACCAAATGCTTACTATCTCGTTATAAATCACAGCGTCATACTTATAGAAAGCACTGCACATAAAGTTTACATTCTAAAAACTTATAAATACATATTCATCAAATCGTCAGGCCCTGCTGCATACCATGAATGAGGATGCAGTCTCCATCATCTGCCCTTGAAAGTTAGACCGCCAAGTGTCAAATCAACCAGGATATCTGTAGGAACGGAGATGAATAGTTCAAGCATCTCAGAAACATGAGTGTGCTAAGGTGTGTGTGGGGGGGCGGTGCTAAGGTGTGGGGGATGCACAGGTGGGGGCGGCAATGCCTCCCTCACCCCCTTCTGGTAGAATCATCTTCGTATCCTCCCTGGTTAAGATCAGAGACTTCACCACTATTGCCCAATTACATGTTCTCACTCTCTAGACTTTGGATCTCAGAGGAGGCTTACAGAAACCAAAGCACAGCTGGGGGAAGGATCAAGGCAACCATGTTGATGACTGGGTGCTGGTACCTCAGTGGACTGTTTCTGAGAAAGACCTGCTGCCCGGCTACTCCCAGTTCTGCTGGGTTTTCTAATACTCTATCTTCTCTCTGACCTTGAATAGCCTTTCAGGGAACTCCTTTCCTACCTCATATATCAGACAATATATGTCTGCAGCCCTGGCCCAGTGTAAGCCAAGCCATATTACATTTGTGCCTTTACTTGGTCCCCAATCACGCCTTCTGCCCAGGCAGCCAAAAGATTAAGAGCCGCCAGCTCCACGTAAGGAAAGAATGATTATTTGGGTTTTGAAATTTATTATAATGGGTGGACAGCAAGGAAGAAATTCCGAGTCTACCAAGCATTAAAACACAAAGTTGTTTGTAGGGTAGAGCTTCAGCTAAGCACAGTTTATTTATATTTTCTGCCTATTTATCCAACAATAGGATGAGGGAAATCCACAGCAAGGAGAAAAGAAACACAGGGAGGATGCATGTGTTGAATAAATTATTAGAATCTAGAACACATAACTCTTTAGTATTCTTTATAAGAAAGCTTTGAATTTCTCAGGCAGATTCCTGCTCCCCCCCACCACCACTTGGTATTCTCTGCCCACACTTGCATATTTAAATAACAAATTTGAAATCACATAAAAGTGGTCAGGGTTTTTCTTCCCACTTGACTTTCAGTTGTTTCAATTCAATGAGACTTGTTAAGGAAACTATTTACTTTTGTAAATGTCACCCAGCCATTCCGAAATAAAGATGAGAAATTCTTCTCCAAGTCCAAGCTGAGAAGGTCCTAGTGTCTCCTGATGGAATTGTCCTGTATGTCCTTTACCAGTCACCTCCTCACCACTAAGCTGTTCCCTGAATGTGAAGGTGACATGGTGTGTCACAGTCACCAACAGCCATGCATTAACATGACATTTAGCTGGAACACCGGCAGATGTCCCATAGGAGAAAAGGGACTATTCCTCAGTGGCACCATATTTGGGGTATACTCTGTGCCTTCAAGAACCCAAGTTTGGCCACTGGCTCTAGAGAAACCAACTACAACAGCCACATTAAGAGTGTGAAGCAGGAAAAGATTTATTCCATGAGGTCACCTTAGAAGAGGCAGCGGGAACATTCCCATGGCTTCTTGCACTGGCTTACTACCTTGGCCTGAGAGATTTTGAATTGGGGAAGACTAGCTCTTGACCTTGGGGATACGGGGTACAGAACATTTAGGGTTATTTTAATGGACTGTCTCTCATTCCTTCACCTGTGTGGACTTGATTTTAATGTGGGCGATGTTTGACTATGTGGGCAATGTTGAAGTCTCCCCAGGTAAAATGTGCAATGCTCCTTGTCGGTGTGTAGCCAGTTGTTTGAATCACTGTTTTACTATCCAGCGGTTCTGTCATATTTCCCCAGTCAGGTGGTAAGTGTCTTGAGAATAAGGCCACAGTCATTCTCTTAAGTTTTAAGAAGGCATCCAGACTCTTGATCATATTCTGAGGCTGCCTTGTTGGTTAAAGCTCTCACCTAGAGTTGCCAGGGCCAATATTTACCCCGGCCACTGACACTGACACAGGAGAGAACAATGCCCAGTGTAAATAAGGTAACATAGTCTTTAGTGCTCCAATCTCTCTTTCTCTGATCCCTTTATAACTCAAGAACACTGTGCTCTGGGGTCCAACTGTTCCTCAGTGTCTGTGTCTTCTCTATCTGAGCAGATGGGGCTTCCAGGTTTGGAAGCTGATCCGGGCATGGAGCTGGTGCCCTCTATGGTGGGCAGTCAGCAGCAGTGCCCTTACACAGAGAACGAGCACAACTCTGAGCTTCCTTTACTCTCCTAGGGGTTGGTTCTTTGGTCAATGTCTGAAGGACTTTGAGGTGGCAGAGAGAAATTGATCTCTGGCAGGCTGTCATCCTGGGGCTGTCCTTGAGTCTGTCCTCTATACACAGCATAGATGAACATAAGGCCAATCAACTCCTGGGGACTTCTTATACTCTCCAGATATGCACTTCCCCAGGGCACCCTTTAAAATATCTCTTTGCTTCCTGTTGGCAATGTTCCTGACTGAGATCCCACAGGATGTGACAGCAACTCAGACATGGTTCCGTGTTCCTCATATGACCTTGTACTGCATGCCAGTGCCAGAAATAATCCCAGGCACTAGGGTTCCTGGATTATACATTTTATATTATGTTAAAACATTTTAGTTCTTAAATAAAAAAAAACCAGTAAGAATCTTTAAATTTAAAATTGGTTTTATGTTTAAAAACTCTTCTAAGGATCTAGGACCATGTTAAGCCTTGGTTGATATCTGTATCAATTAAGTATAGAATGCCTTTTCTGCTCTGATAGTGCCCTCTTGATCACTACTGTTTACTCTCTTAACTTTGGGGAGCTGGTCAGCCAGACTTCTTGACAAGGAAGAATTGATACATCTCAATTCTTCTGGTGCTTTTGAGAGAAGCTGTTAAATGTACTGGGTTGGACAGAATTATATGTTCCTTATGCAGGGTGATGATGATTTTATAAGTACCACTTAGATAGCACTGTAATTAGTGGGCATCAACTTCTGTTTTGGGAACATTTCATTCTTATACCACATTTAAGTATCACCTCTTTCTTGTGGTCATGAAGCAGTAGAAGAAAACGAAGAAGGAAAATTAAAAAAAAATCCATTTTAATAAGGATTCCCAGGCAGTCTAAGTACCTATAAATTATAAATGAAAGCTCTTCAGTGATTAAGATAAATATATGATATGATCCCTTCCTCTGTGTCATCTTCTGCTGGACCTGCATGAAAATCATTCACAGGAAGTCCCCTAGCTTTGTGAGGTGACTTCTGTCTGTTTTGTGAATTTCTCAGGTGCACATCAGAGGAGCAGGAGAGACAACTGTGGTGTCTCAGCTGTTTGTAGGAGGGCTCTCTTTCCTTGAGGAGACATCAACAGATTGCTGATAGTCTGATAGGGGTTAGGGTATAGCTCTTTGAAGACTAGACTTTGGAAGAATGAATGACTAAGCTAGCCTGGTCTGTCTTTTGATGTCTTGAGAAACAACTTACAACATTAAATGTGAAGCAAGGATTCAGTTCCTTTATTTCTTTATTTATGTGAAGACTTATTCCATAGTAGCAGGCAAGAGATGACAGGCTTAAGTGTTCCATTATGACGTAAGAGAGACCTATAAGCCAAGAACATTGAAGTCTGCTAGTTTATTTCTAAGTAAGAGCCAGGCACAGTCTTCGTGGAGACTAGTCTTTCATTTGTTTGCTTGCTTGTTTGCTTTTGAGACAGGGTTTCTCTGTGTAGTCCTGGATGTCCTGACACTTGCTCTGTAAACCGGGCTGGCTTTGAACTCGGAGAGATCTACCTGTCTTTGTCTCCAAGGGCTGGGATCCTACATCCAATAAAGGGCTAATATCCAATATATACAAAGAACTCAAGAAGTTAGACTCCAGGTACAAAGCTAAACAAAGACTTTTCAACTGGGGAATATCAATGGCTGAGAAGCACCTAAAGAAATGTTCAACATCCTTAGTCATCAGGGAAATGCAAATCAAAACAACCCCGAGATTCTGCCTCAGATCAGTCAGAATGGCTAAGATTAAAAAAACTCCGATGACAACAGATGCTGGCAATGATATTGAGAAAGAGCAATACTCCTCTATTTTTTGGTAGAATTGCAAGCTAATACAACCACTCTGGAAATCAGTCTGGAGGTTCCTCGGAAAATTGGACATAGTACTACCTGAGGACCCAGCTATACCTCTCCTGGGCATATACCCACATGATGCTCCAATATACAACAAAGACAAATGCTCCACTATGTTCATAGCAGCCTTATGTATAATAGCCAGAAGCTGGAAAGAACCCAGATGCCCTTCAACAGAGGAATGGATACAGAAAACGTGGTACATTTACACAATGGAGTACTACTTGGCTATTAAAAGCAATGACTTCATGCAATTCATAGGCAAATGTATGGAACTAGAAAATATCATTCTGAGTGAGGTAACCCAATCACAAAAGAACACACATGGTATGCACTCACTTATAAATGAATATTAGTCCCAAAGCTCAGAATACTCAAGATACAATTTACAGACCACATGAAGCTCAAGAAGAAGGAAGACCAAAGTGTGAATACTTCAGTTCTTCTTAGAAGAGAGAACAAAATACTCACAGGAGGAAATATGGAGACAAAATGTGGAGCAGAGACTGAAGGAAAGGCTATCTAGATACTACCCCCACTTGGAGATCCATCCCATATACAGTCACCAAACCCAGACACTATTGCCAAGAAGTGCATGCTGACAGGAGCCTAATATAACTGTCACCTAAGAGGCTCTACTAGAGCTTGACAAATACAGAGGCAGCAGATGCTTGCAGTCAACCATTGGACTGAGAATGGGATCCCCAATGGAGGAGTTAGAGAAAGGACTAAAAGAGCTGAAAGGGTTTGGAACACCATAGGAAAAAAAGCAATATCAACCAGACAGACACCCTAGAGCTCCCAGGGACTAAACCACCAACAAAAGAGTACACATGGAGCAACCCATGGCTCCAACCACATATGTAGCGTAGGATGGTCTTGTCAGGCATCAATGGGAGGAGAGGCCCTTGGCCTTGTGAATACTCCATGCACCAGTGTAGAGGAATGCCAGGGTGGGGAGGAGGGAGGGAGTGGCCGGGTGATTGGGAGAGCACCCTTATAGAAGCATGGTGATGGGGGGTGGGGGGATAGAATAAAGAGTTTCTAGAGGGAAAACTTGGAAAGGGGATAACATTTGATATGTAAATAAAGAAAATATCCAATAAAAGAAAAGAAAAGAATTTTTCATCATGCCTCGGAGTTATGGTGAAGCTTCTACTGAGAAGCTGTTTGTTACCTCATCTACTCCCTTAATACAGACGATTGGCAAGAGCTATTTCTCTATGCACAAGGCAATTCTGTACCCATTTCTCAACAAACCAACAATCTCCCCTTAAATATAGCCTCTTTGGGGAAGTCCTTTGCTCCCAGACAGACAAGATTCCTCTATTATATACCTCATGTCTCTCATTTCACTGGTAATTTGGCCAAAGTGGTCAAAAGATTCACGAAGGTCCACTCTACTAGACCCATCCAGACAAGCTGCCTTCTCTTGCTTTTCTCTTCCCCGTTCTTAGACTCATAGGGAATGCATGGAAAGTACTTGAGCCACGAGCCATCCATCAGGCCTGAGATTTCATTCTAGCACAGTATTTGCTCCAAATAGGCTTCAACACATTATAACTGAATGGAGGATACAGTATATAAATCTGAGAAGAGAGAAAGTTGGACTCCTAAGCTCAAAGATAGAGAAAGGTCTCCAGGGGATATGGACAGGGCTTTTTTGAAAGAGATTAAAACCCAAAACATTAGCTACAACTTTGCAAATTTTTGATTCAAGAACAACTAACTTTATATTAGTTTCCTTTCCCTTTGTTCTGCCATTTATGGTTCCAGACTTCATTAGATTAGATTATTCAAAAATAAGATTAAATACGAAGACAGTAGTCTTATGAAATTGTGCAATTCAGACCAATTTATTGTGGTTATATTTTTTCTCTGAGTTTTGAGAGGAATTTTTCCAGATTATAGGTACTGGGAATTATGATGGTTCTAAACATAAAATGATCCTGTATGTCTGGTCATTACTTAAAATTTTTCAGCAACAACTTACCCAGTCTTGCCAATGTCTAAGGAACCTTGAAACCTTTCAAAGGTGAATCTCTATTTTCCTAGATCCTTGGGATTCTTCACTTCAAAACCTGTCAAAGTTCTATGACTGAGATGCTGCTTACAAATTCATCATTCGTTCAATAATAACTCCTATGATGGGAATAAATAGTATCAACATTAAAACAAACATTTTGCTAACCACCATGTACGGTTCCATTGCATTTGTTATTTGCATCATTAAGAAAAATGATTCTCAAAAAAAAAAAAAAAAACCTGAACTCTAAGAAAGGTAGAAATCTGAAGTAAAATGTTATTAGACTGGACTTTGGTGACAAGTTGTGACAGGATAAAGGTCTCAAAGGGGTCAGTGAACATTGCCTTAGCTAAAAAATCCAGTTTGCTGAAGCATCCGTTGCTTTTATTTTCACATTAATTATGCCTTGTTGACCATGTTGGCAAAATGGATCATTTCACAACCTCTGACCATCCATATGAACAACTCTGAATTTCTTCAACACTAAAAGGTTGGGGTGGCCTCCTATGTCCAATTCCATGGCAGAAACGAATGCTATTTAACCAGCAAATGAAGAGCAAAGTACAAAAAAGAGCTAGATTGCCTCTCCTTTTCACTGTGCGTAACTCAAGGAGAAATTTCCTTAATCTTCATCCCTTGAGGTATATAATAGAGGAGTCTTTCCTGGGAGCAGAGTACTTCCCTGAAGGAGCTGTGTTTAAGGGGAGATTGTTGGTTTGTTGAGATACGGGTGCAGAATTGCCAATCCTCTGTGTTAAGGAAATAGATTAGGAAATAAGAAGATTGTTCAAGGTCGCCATGCTGGAGCCTAGAAGACGTGGAAGAGTCTGCAGTGACAGCCAGTGGCAGTGGGAGGCAGAGGGTAACTAGGCTGAGATCTTTTAACCAACTCAAGGCCATAGAGAAGTAAGAAATTATTGATGTCCTGAAGTCCATTAGGACACACTGTAGTCTGGATGCCAGGTGGCAGAGAGTTGGTGGATACAATGAGGAAAGGATGAGAAAATGGGACCCAGAGCCATCAAAGAGGCGGGATCAATAGAATTGGAATCAGTTGAATTATGGAGGGAGAATGGTAACCCTGCCCCTTGATTTCTTGTGGCAGTAGCATTTGCCGTGAGAAAACTGCTATAAAGTAAGAATCAGAGAAAAGACTGAATTTTATTTAGGACACATTAAATTTGAAGAACATCAAATTGATTTCATAACATTGGCATTTGTTACATGGTCCAACAAAGAAATGGATCTTAGGAAGGTAGGATGGCTGGATGCTGAACATTCCGGATTTCTCATAATGTATGACAAACTCCCAGGCTATGGTTTTAAGTATTTGCTCATGATACTGTGGCAGTCCTTGATGTGGTCAGCTCTCCCTGCTTCTCTTGACATTAGAGTGTGTATCTTGAAGACTAGGGTGAGATTCCCCAAAGCTTGCTCACCCTTGTGTACAGCATGGATGTTGGAGGATACTGAACTAGGGACAGTGTCCTTTGCCTGTGGACGCCTGGCTCCTTTAGAGCTTGGCAACTGTGATTCAACCTAAGTAGTAGTGTGAGAGTTGAACAGAGATTACGTCATCTTTGATGATGTAGATTCTGAAGTTACTAAGCCTCATTTCCATTGCATCCTACTCATCTGAGGTGAGTCACTCGGCTGGCTGTGTTCAAGAGAGCAACTGGAGTCTAAGTTTAAAAGTAATAATGAGTTTATGAATCCTTTGGGAAAGTCATACAATGTGCTTTGATCATAATCATACCCATTCCACCCCTAATCCTTTCTAGATTCTTCCTCACCTACTTACCCACCCAACCTCACCTGTTTGTTCTCCCTTTCTCCTTCCCTCCATTCCTATCTGTCTGTCCATCGGTCTGTCTGTCTCTTTCTCTCAATCCAGTTTGTGCCATCAGGTCTGACACCTGCCCTGAAGTATGTTCAGTATGTCAAATATCACATCATTAAAAAAATTGACTTTCCTTCTCTGAGCAGCAATCAAATGCCAGTATCCCCTCAGTGAAGGCTGGGACTTCATGCCCATATCCCCTTACCTGGCTTGAGCTTGTACAGTCTTATGTGTGCTATAAGTTCCTTGTGAGTTCATATGTACAGATGCTCTGTTATATCTTGAAGTCACCCTCTGTCTCCAGCTGTTGCAATCCATCCCCCTGTTCTCCCACATGGATTACTGAACCTCAAAAGGAGAGTGTGTGATGAAGACTTGCCTTTTCATAGGAGTGCTGAAGAGTCCAAGAAAGTGCCTTAACATCATACACAGAAAAAGAATAAGGAAGAAGGCAAACACTGACCTTCCCAGCTGGAAGGGGCAGGGTGAAGCAGGAAGGGGTTTGTGCTCAGGAGACTTGAGGTAGCTGTTCACTTGTGTGAAAAAGTCATGCACGGTGAGGAATATGGGTAAAAAGGAAGCTTGGGATCAAGGTACAGTGGAGCTCAGCTCTTCTCAAGTCTCTTGTTTTGAACCTTGAAACAAATTATCAGGGAAGGATATAAGAGTGAATTTATAAAATGACTAGGAAAGGGGGGAGCAGAGTTCAGAGGCTGCGCAGTTACCGGGCAATTCTACTTAATGATAAAATAGCTCATGACAATGTTCATTTCCATCTACACATTTTTCACTGTAGTACCCCCAACTGTAGATTGTGGACATAGACAATCTCATTGGGTGGGTTGTGGGGCTTTGTCTAATCTTCCATCTCAATATCAAGCTATCTTAAAGGACAGTATTAGGAATGCTGCTAGGTGCTATCCACCACAGATCCATGTGTGCCTAGGACTTCAGAATTTCACCTTAGAGTAAATAGAACTTGTGTAAATACAAGTAGGTAAGGATTTTAAAGTGAGTGATTCCTAGATTTAGGGTGGGCTCACCTTAAATCCAATCTGAACTCAGGGCCTCATATTTGTGTGCCCAGCATGTCACTTACTGAGCTATGCCCTTCTCTCCACAGCCTCAGTTTGTAGCAATTCATTAGCTGGTCCTAACAAACTGATCAGAAATTGAAGACACATGGAAAGGTTTGGAGTTTGCCAGTTACCAAATGGAAAGAAATGTTGCCCTATAAAGACTCATGTGCTATATTTACTGATTGGATTGTGAGGTCCGAGTTGAACCTCTTCCAGGACTTCTAGAATGAGACTCATGGAGATGGTGATCGATGCAATAGCAAAAGGAGTTTAATTCTGGCATGCCAGGGTCCTCCCACTTCAAGGGGAGATGACTCCGAGCAGACTCTGACAGGGCATTATATACCTTGCAAACAACTGGGGCAGAATTCAAACAATTGGTAACTAGGCAGGGTATTATTGATGGGGCAAAGTGACCTCCAAACTGACTCATGATCAGTGGATCATTCTGGACTTTCCAAGGGGAACAGTTGGGAGTCAAGGGGAGGTTGGTTGGGAGTCTCAGGTAGCTTTGTTTGACAGTTTGGTTTGCAGTTGCTCCAAGAACTAACTACTCCCTGGAAGGGGTCTTTGTGCTTGGAGGTTTGCGGTGGAACTTTCCCACTGGCCTTAGATTGACCCAAACTCTGGATCTTTCAGGATCTTTAGGACATTGGAGTATAGAGTATTTCTTTTCTTCACATTAGGCTGGGGTGGAAGGTTTAGGGAGTGTATGTGATAGTCTTCCTCCAAGTGCTCTCCTGAAACTAGAGAGAGGCTGTTCTGTTTGTCTACATGGTCTGTGGTCAGATAAAGAACTGGCTGGAAGAAGATGCTTGGGTATAACTTGAGTGCCTAGCAGGGTCCATCCAATGATGGCGGGAGCCTGCTTCTTTCTCTCTACTACAGTAACTAGAGAGAAAGAAACCTTCTTAAGGTGGCAGGGGAGTTTTAATGAAGTAAAGGAGACAGAAGTGTCCCAGTGGAGAAAGGAGTGTGTCAAAACCAGATTGTGCACATAATTACTTTCTCAGCCTTTCCTGACATTATCAGCAGGACTGGTGTTTTGATGAAAAAACTTAATTAAAACTTAATTTTTTTTAAGTGGAAAATATTTAGCACAATTGTGGGAGGATTGAAATCAGGGTGCCGTGTAATTTTAATTGCCTTCAAGAGATGCTCTTCACAATGACACATTAAGGGATAAAGAAGCAGTTGGAGGCATGGCAACGGAGGTCATCGCCATGTTGGAAGCTCCACAGGTGGTCTTCTTGCATGACGAAATCACTCCCAGGGATGGCAGGATGGATCTTCGGCTCCATGTGTCATGGTATACAGAGACTGTCTCTGTGTGCACTGGCTAGGCCACATGTGGAGCCCATGTTGTAAAACACGTTTTTATTCTTATTTTTTTCTCCATTCTTCATAGAGAGACAGTAAGTGGAGATTCAATGACTCACAAAGCATTAGTTTTGAAGTACTGATTGTTAGATAATTCAAGAAGGATCATCCGGCTCTTTTAAACAACCTCCGTCGGAGGACCTCTATGTTTCTGTTTTTAAACCAGAACTGCTCAACTGGTTCTAGGCTTCAAATGTGGCGATCTTGCGCTATAATAAAGGACACATGGTTTGAAGCCAGGACCATGGACCATGGCTTTTACTTTTCTGTAGATGTGGGTTGATTGCTTTGGTTCCTCCATCACGTGGGTACTGTATATACTTACCTGATGGGGTCTTGCAATCATCAAAGACAACACAGGTAAAGTGACAGAGATGATTAAATGTGAAAATTATCCAGTTCTTTAAGAAGAACAAAATCAGCCTGGTTGTGAAACCCAGGGGATGGACTGGGCAGATTGTTTCCTGTTTAATCAGGAGTTGCAGTAGCAAACCTGACTTTTGGTGACCTTTTAAAAAGTGGCATAAAGTTGTACTTTCTGATGAATAGTCCAGGCGTACCATCGACTTAGGGGCAGTGGGTTCTGAATCCAGGGAGAAAGGATAACAGCCTCCATGTTCTGAAGGAGAACCAGGATCCATAGCAACTATCCAATAAGACCATTGGGATCAGTCTGTACTTGGGGTTCTGGTTTCCCAGGGAACAGGGCTGACATGCAGTGTTTGTTGTGGACAGACAACTCTGGGGGCTGCTATAGCAGAAAGAGTCTGTAAACAAGACATGGAACAAGGGTAGCTTTTGTTCTTTCCAAGGACTACAATGTCCCCATCACCTTAGGCTCTTCAGAAAGGGGTGAGAACATATTTGGATTTCTCTAATGAAGGTGGTTCATAGGTATAAGAGGGTAAGAGCTAGAGTTTTAAAAGGGCCTGCTGATTAGTCCCAGGCTATGAGAAATTACCTCACCCTAAATGTTACTGCTGTCTGTTGAGATACCCTGCACCTCCATGAAGCCCACATGGTAGGAAGGTAGACAGGGCAAGCATAAACCAGAGTGTGGGCGATGGTGAGAGATGAAGGCAATTTACCTTTCTGTGACTGGAACTGAGTTTCTTCGGTGTATATGTGTGTCTTAGTTACCTTTTCATTGCTGTTACAAGACACCATGACCAAGGCAACTTAATTAATTCCAGCACTCTCTTTGTCAAATAAAAAAGCTATTGATATTTCTAGTCTTCCTAGCTCTGGGGATTCCATCTAAGGCTAGTTTGATAGCCAGGATGCTACGCCCACCTGATGTTTGTGTAGGATCTAGAGATCTAAACTCCAGCTCTTAGGCTTGCTGCAGGAAGTATTTTAACCACAGAACTAGAACTATCCAGTCCCTAAATTTGAATGTATGCCAACTCATTTTTTGTGGAGCCTTGTGAACTATTTCTCCATCTACATCTCTTGACTTCTGTGAGATAGTGGGAGACTATTTGATCAGGGTAAAGGAGTAGTTTGTTTCCAAGTTTGATCTCTGGTGCTAAGCAGGCTGGGTTGACAACGAAAGCCTTGACTTTGACCTTGGCATCAGGTTTTAGCCAATTGACACGAAGCAGTTTGTGGTTTCTTTGTTAGACCTGGTTAACTCAGGAGTCCAAATCCTTCCTATGCAAATACGTGAATGATATCAGGGCTTCATTGTGTCTGGAAGTGGGATTCCCCTGCATATGCCTGTATCTCTGGGTGATAGCTTCTCTGCTGTTTTCCCAGCAGCTGGGAAGGCCCTCTCAGTCTCTTTCTCATCAGCCTTTCTCTTGTGAGGCTGGTTTTCACAAGGGGATCTTGATGAGTTAGACAAACATGACCATGTTCTCACAGTGGTGTCCTGACGCTGGAGAGGGGCTACACATGACTTGGTGGTAGGCTGTGCTGATCTGCAAGTGAGTTGCCCCTGAGATAAGAAGACCCAGGGGGAAGCAGACATTTCTATGGTTACTGGGTTCACCCAGCAGACTTCCTGGCTAGTTTTCTGTGAAGCCAGTAAAACAGGAAGAAAAACAAATCCTTCCCCACCAGAGAGCAGGTGCCTGTCACTCACAATCCTCCTGGCTGTCATATCCACCTTCTGAAACAAGGATGATGATCTCAGGCTAGCAAGTTCCTTCAGCAATGCCAAGTCCAACCTGTGCCGGTCTAAGCAGCCATGCCTCCTCTTGCCCGGCTTGCGTGAGCTCTGCAGAACAATGCAAGTGACTGAGGCCAGTGGTGTATCATTTTCTTCCCACCATTCTCTGGAAGCCTACGGGCTTGTCACCTGGAATCAAAGACTTATCAGAACTGAAGAGAGCCTTAAAGGTCAGCTCATTCAACCTCCTACCCAGGATATGCCTTCCAGAACTAACCACCCACACTGCAGATTACTAATATATGTGGCTATTCAAGGCAGTTATGTCTTTTCAGGAAAAATGACCCATCCCCAGGGTGTCACAAAGCTCAGGATAGTGAGCTGGGCTGTGATGGGGAAGGGGGGCTGTACTCTCATCCCCAACCATTATAATTAGTGGTTCGGATTCTTGAAGTTTATGATAGCTTTCCTAATTCCCAATTAGAATTCACTACAAGCTGTTGCTTGAATGTAACACAGAGCTCTGACCCACTTTCTACCCAACAGTTGGCAATTTCCCCTCTAATATCACTGGTTTGAGTCATCACATTTACCCAAGCAGCTGGGGACCACTTTATCTCTATTTTCTGACTTCAGGATTATTTCCTGGGGTAGCTGCTGCTGATCGCTGTGTAGCCTGTGCCATGGGAACAGGAAGAAGAGCTGGGAGCAATTGTACGTACACTCACCTGCAGTTCAGAATCATCTCGGGACCTTTAAGAAATATGCACACTTGGCTCTGGAAGTTCTGATGTTATTCATCTAGGTGGAGCCTGAACATCCGAGATTTTATGGCCTCCCTGAGTGATTCCAGTGTGGACCTGTGGGTCACTGCCAAGAAAGATTGGTCGAGTAAGGAAGGTTGTGGACCTCAAATGATGCTGACCCCAGAGGGTTAAAAGTAGAGCTGTGTTGTGTGCCCTTAGTACCCTTGAGGTCTGACATGGTGGTACCCCAAGTGGCAGGTGAATGGTTGCTCTTGATGGATGAGTGCACAGTGACAGACTGGGGCAGTTAGTGTTTAGAGTGATGACAAAGAGCAGGCAGATTGACAGCTCTCCAGTGAAGCAGATGAGATCTGAAGTTCCAGCAGGAGAAGGTCAAATAAGGAGCTGGGACAAGAAGCCAGAAGTTTGGGCTGTGTCCACAGTGGTATAAAAGGAAAAAGCTGTATCATGTCTGAATGCTACGCAGGGACTGCAGGCTGACTCCAGGGCCAGAACCCTCCTCAGTATCTGCAGACTAAAGGCTTAGAGCAATCAGAGACTTGGTAGAGTTATTACTACCAAGTTATATAGTTATATTCTATATGACTAAAATTATATAGATACTTCCCAACATGGGGAGAGGGAGAGTCTTGTGATTGGATGGTTAGGTGTGGGTAGTTAGTTTTAGAAGGAATACTCTAGGTGGGAGGTTGAATTATGGTAGCCACTAAAACCAACTGGAAAGGTAAGAATGTTCCTTCTGAATAGGCTGGAGCTGTCAGCCACACCTACCAAACTTGGGGGAAAGCAGGAGGGCTGTTGATATAGGTGACTCGGTAGAATCCTGTCTGGCATGCACAAGGGCTGGGTTTAACTCCCAGAGCCACCACAGCGCTGGGGTGGAGGTCTGGTAAGGTGGTTGAGTGAAGGTTGGCTCTGATGATTTCGGATCAATTGCGGAGTTTCTCGTGATAGAGGAGAGAACTCACTCTTGCAAGTTGTCCTTTGAGCACTGCATGCTTGCTGTGGCACTCATGAACCCTTACAGATATCTCTCTCTCTCTCTCTCTCTCTCTCTCTCTCTCTGTCTCTCTCTCTCTCTCTGTCTCTCTCTCTCTGTCTCTCTCTCTCTGTCTCTCTGTCTCTCTCTGTCTCTGTCTCTCTCTCTCTCTCTCTCTCTCATATTCCTTCTTAAGCTTTCTCATGCTATAGAAATGATGTAACCTCTGTCTTAGTGACTTTTCCTGTTGCTTTGGGCTGGCAAAGCAACTTAAAAAGGAAAGGAATTATTTTGGCTCTCAGTTCATGGGAGTCCTAGCTGCAGAACTTGAAGTAGTTGGTTCTGTTATTTCTTCAGTCAGGAGGCAGAGTAGTTGATGTTAATGCCCAGGTAGCTTTCTCCTTTTACACATCCCAGGACCTAAGCCCAAGGAATGGTGTCATTTATATTTAGTGTGGGCCCTCCCACATCCGTTAGCATAGCCTAGATGATCCCCTACAGGAATGCCAAGATGATTGCCTCCTAGATGGTTCTAGATTTGGTCAAGTTGACAATCACTAACCATCAAGCTCTCCCAATCCCAGGTTGACAGCATCTTTCATCTACGAAGTATTGGATTATGTAATACCTCTTAAGAGTTCTCTGGACTCTTTAGGGAAAAACTACTGTTTTGACACTGTAGAGTTCAGGTTCTGCACCTTGGGAAGTTTGGTAATCTGTGGGATTTTAGATGCATTCAGACATTCTTTTGATGCCAGGAAGACTTTGCAGTATTCTTATTTTTAAAAAGATTTAATTTATACTTATTTATTTATCTCTTTGTGTATCTGAGTATGTATATACACATTTGCATAGTTCACAGAAGAGGGTGTCAGATCCCTTGGAGCTTGACTTATAGGCTCTTGGGATGAATGAGTGCTAAGAACTGAACTCTGGTCCCCTGAAGGAACAGAAAGCCCTCTTGACTGCTTACTCTAGCCCAAAAATGTCACTCCTTGTCCTTTGGAAACCAATAGCAGTCCAGGTGGTATCTCTGTCCCTCTTCACTCTGGGGAGGTTGCCCAATGTCCTTTTACCACACTTGGACTATGCTGCTTGGATAATATGTCTGTTTTCTTATATCTTATATCTTATTTCTTATAATTTATAAGATATTTTTAGGACCACTTAGGAGGAATTTGAACTTTTTTCTCCAGTCAATGGGGGAACTGCTGGAGATTTCTAAGCAGGCAGATGATATGCTAGAAAGATGTTTTAGGAAAATACAAGTACTTGGCAGTCACTTGTTGGTGGGGGATAAATAATACTGTAATCCTCGGTTTGCAGTAGTGAGAGAATAAAATGATGTAGGAGATATAAAGGTACAAGACCATATCCCACAATCCCTCTGGGGATTGTCAGCTCCAGGATACCATGTTTCCCTTGACTACTCTATTACATTGCCCTAGCATCCACCGTGAGGCTTAGACAACACAGAATTCTTTGTTCCTATGGCTGGAAGCTAGAAGTTTGAGATCAAGACCTGGTAGGGTTCATTCTAGCCCAGAGTCCATCCTAGGCCACTCGCATGAACTCTTGCCACCTTTCTCTGGCGTCATGACATCTTCCACCCACATCGTCCCATGTCTAAATTATGGCTTCTTTCAAAAAGGCCATTCATTCTGGATTAAGGTCAGCCTCCCCCCCAACCTCATGCTAACATGCATCCCACTGAGAAGACCCTGGCTGCCATGTGTCAGCACAGAGAGGTCCAGGGGGTTAGGACTTTAAAATGGAATTTTTTGAAAGACAGAAATTTAGTCTGTAAGAGTCCTTTTTTTTATGACTCAGAGGAAAAAATTCCACTTGAGTAATTATGGGCTATGTCAAGGATTATACATCAAAGCCTTTTCTTCATTAGCCATCTATCTCAGATTATATTTGCCATTTCTTGGTACCTGATAGTCGACCACTAGAGTTACTTTGCTGGTCAAGCTAGTGTTTTGAGATTATCTCAAAGCGCTCTTCCTACACAGAGGAGCTCATAACAGCTGGTGAGCTAGTGGATGTATTTGTCATCCAGTTATGCCAACCTTGTCAGGGAAGCAGAAATGCATGGTGCCATCCAGGAGATTCTGCATGTCTAGGCTAGTGCTATGGTCGCAGCAAGGTCTCAGGTACAGCAGCCTGGGGTCAGAGGTAGCTCTGCCCCTCTCCCTGTGTTGACTTAGGTGTGTTATTTGCTGTCCGTGAGTCTGTCTTCATCTGCTCATAGAGCAAATTCTGTCATTGCCTATCCCATGGAGTATGAGAAAGGGATATAGTGACACACATGGTGGTTTAAATAGGAAAAGTCCCCTATAGACTCATGCATTTGAATGCTGAACCACAGGGAGTGGCACTATTAGAAGGTGTGGCCTTGTTGGAATAGGTGTGGCCTCTTTGTAGAAAATGTGGTACTGTGGCGGTGGGCTCTGAGGTTATACATGCTCGTGCTAAGCCCAGTGTAGCACACAGTATCCTTTCGGTGTCTAAGGATGAGGATGTAGAAGGTTCAGCTCCTTTTCAAGCACCATGTGTCTCTGCATACAGCCATGCTCCCTACCATGATGATGATGAAACCTCTGAAACTATAAGCTAGTCCCAATTAAATGTTGTTCTTTGTAAGAGTTGTCATGGTCATGGTGTCTCTTCACAGCAACAAAACCCTAATCAAGACAAGAGACTGAAGTTTTCAGGTGTTAAGTGATCCACACTAAGGCCTGTGTCAATGTCCCCAACATTTTTTTCTATCAAGGACTATTGTGGGAAAAGGAAAGGGACTCTGGAAATGCAGGTAGTAGGCCAAGATGGCGGACTGTTATGGATGATCTCAGGGCAAAGCATTGTCGTGAGCCTCCCAGCAAGAGGATGCTAGAAGAGGCAGGGTGTCCATGTGAGAAGAATTTCAGAGAACTTTGTCTTTTGGGGTAGGCCTTCTTGGCCATGTGACCCCAGTGTTTGTAGTCTTTGACTGCCTTGAACTTCTCATTCATGTGCCAGCTCTGTCTTGGTATGAGCTTAGTGATAAGTTTTCTAGAGTTCAACACATGCTCTGTGATTTTTTTCCCTCCTTAGCACTCGTGATAGCCTCAGAGTATTGGATAGGAGAAAAATCTACCTTTTCTTCTCAGAAGTATGGTTATGAACAGCAAGAGCAGTAAGCTTGAACAGTAAAAATAAATGAGGACAGACTCTGTTCTGGTGATTCGCAGGACTGGACAGAGACATCATTAAATGACCATCTGTTGTCAATTTGGAACTTGGCAAATTTCTGCAAAAATGACCAATTTTATTAACTTCAGGATTTTGAATTCACCTTAAGGTGCTTTGTAGAGTTATCTTTAATCCTATTTAGTTATAATGTAGCCATTCTTTGTACGTGTGGTTGTTTTCCCCTCCATTAGACTGAATCAATAGGAGATTCTCATTACTTGGTACCAGAGATCTCAGTAATACCTTGGAATAGTAGGTATTGAATAAAAATGGTAAATGTTGCTTAGCTGAACAAAAGCTTAGGTATACTTAAACCACTTCTCTGGAGAGCCATGAGCAGCTACCTTGGACCTTGAAAAAACACTGAATTTTGGTCAGAAGTAGAAGTTAGCATAACAAAGCTGGTGTTCTTCGATACAAAGGAAAATTATAGCTAGCTCTAATCAAATCACCACAGGAAATTAGAGACTAATAAATATTTAGAAGATTCATCAAGTTTAAAGGAGAGAGGGCTAGCTTGGCTCACATGAGATTCCTGTGTTTGTTACATGTAATGGGGATGAATGCAAGTGATCTCACTTGTCTGTGTATCCCCTTGGTAATGTTATGGTCACGACTGCACACGTTTCTCATCCCTGTGTTAATTCCCTGACCCCAGAACACTGGAATGTGACTGTATTTGGTAGCATGACCTTTAAAGAGTGATTGACTTGAAGCTCGCCTGAGGTCCTGGGTGTGGGCTCGAAATCAGTCTCAGTGTTGTTTTAGAAGAAGTATAGACATACAAGGAGATACCAGGGATGGTACACATAGAGGGAAGACCATGAGGGAACACAGACAGCATAACCGTCTGCAATGCCGGCTCAGGAGAGAGGCCTTAGGCAGAGTCAAGGTATCCATGTCTCTTACAACCTCTAGGCCTGGGAGAAAAGAAGTCTGTATTGTTAGAACTACACAGTCTGTGCTGTTTGCCACAGCTGCCTAGGTGACCTAGTAAAGCCACCTATTTTCAACAGATACAGACCTTTCCTTAATGCCAGGCACTATGTCAAGCGTCACAGCGGAAACTTCCACAGAGGAAGCTGTGTGAAGCTTCCCACCCGTCCCTCATCCTCCCAGTTCTTCAATTCTGACCCCAGAGCCAGACTTGAGTGAAGCAGAATGGGATCTTCCCCAGCAGGCATCACAATGGTGGCCATCACTGAAGTTTCTGCCTGTGTTCTGGGTGTCCTTCCCGCAGCCTTAGCCAGTAGCAAACACTCAGGAGAGCTGTGACAACGTCCTCTGTGTCAAAGCATGCTGATGGCCTACCTTACTTTGCTTAAACTATTTGGTTATATCTTCAAACTGAAGTGCCTGAAAATGGGATGAGAAAAACTACATTTTCATATTAGAGAGGAGCTTCTGTTTTCTTCTTGTTCTTGAGGTCTCTGGGAAACCCAAGGGAAGAACAAGCTTCTATCCAGGGTATTCAACTTCAAATCATCTCCTCTCTTTTGTTCTTCCTCTAATCTATTCCATTGCATTTTTGTAATATACCCAAGGGCAAGATTAATAGCAAGAGCAGAATCCTGCTATGAAGTTTGAGTGATGTGAATTCTTTACCAAAATTTTAAGAATCAAAACGGCGCTGGTGATCCAGTTCATAATTTGCACATGTATGCACTTGACATTGCTAATTTGCATTAAGTAACACAAAATGCCTAATTAATGCAGAGGAAAGAGAAGAAGAGCAGATTGTTCTTTTGCTCATTCAAGAGGAAGATGTGGAATCATTTCAACTCTTTATTTACAAAAATACTTTGCCAGTATGGGGATGGGGGTGGGGTGGGAGGTGTAGAGGGGACTCTGCCCTGCCTCTAATCCTCTCTGGGTTTATCCAGATGGAAGATATTTCAGAACCATTATAATGTTGAGTTATTATGTGAAACAAAACTGGAAATGAGAGTAATGAACTTGGAGACTGAGTTCTTCCGTGCTGCGACCATAGAGTGCAGACAGCTGTTAGATGCTAGTGGTTGATATTTATTAATGCTAAGCCTTGATATTTTATAGTCCTTGTCTGTCACACTCCCCCAACTTTGGTAAAGACAACTGCATGCACATCAGAAAACATCCTGGATAATTGAATCTTTAATGACGTTTGTGAGAATCTTTTCCCCTGGGGGAGTTATGAAGAAGCAGTATCTTTCCCCTCCTAAAGTCCTAACAATAAACCGAAGTTTGATTCCACAAGTTAACGCCGAAGAACAAATCGTTTATTTGAGAGCATGGGTGAAGGGGTATGGGTGGGAGTATGACCCTAAAGTAGCCACTGGAAGGTCTGTACCCTGCATGAGTGATGACCCCCATGGCTGGATATATGTAGTCCCTTCGCCATGTCTTCTCAGGCCTACATACTGTAACTACTCCTGAGAACCCAAGGTCAAGTGCAATTGGAGCAGGATTTCATCCAACTGGTGGAGAGGAGTGGTTGTTTGTTCAGATAGGTGACTAGTGACCTCGCCCCCATTATTTGAGGGGATGTCAACAGTAGAGTTGCATAAGGGGTAAAAGGATACCTATAGCCAGGTCAGTGCAAGTGAGACTGAGCAGCATGGCAGAGTCAACAGCTGATGGAGAAGTTGACCTTACCACAAGATACAGACACTTAACGCCAGGTGCTGGGTTCCCTGTGTGTGAGCCAAGTGAGGGGTACATGTGAGTCAGTGACGGTCATTTCATTAATAATAAGACCTAGCAGGCTGCAAAGTTGGGGGGAGGAAGAACTCAGACCAAAGACATTGCTTTGTTTTTTTTTTTTTTTTTTTTTTTTTTTTTTGAGTCTTTAAATGAGGTGTGGAAGATTTGAATCTCTTACTGTGCTTGCTCATTTAAGTATCATTTGAGTCTTAGACTCTTCATCTCCCAGCAGGGCAGGTAGTGGGAGTGAACTGGGCAAAGAGGAATTCACTTAGTCACCAAAGAACGTTCTAATGGGGAAAGTGACATTTTCTGGCCAAGAAGTAGATAGTTGAAAAGCCCACTTTACGAAGGTCCACAAGTCCTGTCTAACTTCCTCTCTCTCTCTCTCTCTCTCTCTCTCTCTCTCTCTCTCTCTCTCTCTCTCTCTCTCTCCCACCCCTCCTCCCCCCCTCCCTCCTTCCCTATTGCAGATTTCCCTTTAGTTTCTAGAATTTTGTTTTCTTTCATGAAAAGAAATTTTTCCTAGGTGAATAAAGGGCAGAGCCCAGGAGAGGGGAGGCATTGTCTGCCTTCCGGGCAGAGGGTTCCTGAACTGTATTGCCATGCAGTGGTATGGAAAAGTCAAAGTCTTTGATTCGTGAGTGAGTTTGTTTAGCTTCTGTGTCAAGTCAAACTCAGATGGAATTTTTCATCCATGCTCTGGGGATGTATTCATTGTAGCCATGGAGCGTAGTGAACAGAGAAGGCAGGACGTAAGAGGAAGGAGGAAATGGCTCCGAAATGTTTGGCTGGAGATCTCTGCATCTGACACGTTATAGAAGCCCTTAGCATCCCATCTTCAGCATAGCCCTTTGACATCAGAATTATTTCCCATCTTAGGATGAGGAAACAAAACCTCAGAGAGACCCAGCAGAGACCGAGCACAGTTAGACTATGTTGGAAGGGGTCAAATGCAGACCTGGAACCCCAAACTAGTGTTTTTGCCACAGTAAAAAAAAAATCTTGTGAGTTAACCCTTTCTACTCTCCTTTCCTCCCTTCCTTCCTTCTGTTGTCGATCTTGAGACAGATGTCAATGATTTCATGGACATATAATAGTAGAATTATAACAACTACTGGAAAATAGCTGACTTAAATTTACAACCATAATTTTATTCTAGAATTTGTGTGTGTGTGTGTGTGTGTGTGTGTGTGTGTGTGTGTGTGTGTACGTGTGCTCCTGCAATCACTCTTCACCTTACTTCTTGAACCTGGAGTCTCACTGAACCTAGCGCTCACAGATTAAAACAGGCTGGCCAGCAAGCTCCAGGGACCCTCCTGTCTCTGCCTCCCCAGCATCGAGACTATGGTGTGCCTGCCGTGCCAGACTTCTAACATACGTGACGGATGTAAGTCAGGTATCCACGACTGCACACTAAGGAGGCATTTCCCTAGCTCCTTATCTCAGAATTAAATACAACACAACAAAACAAACAAACAAACCCCCCTAACATTTAAATATTTTTCTTTCTGCAAACCCAACAAAGTGGTGGATGATCTTGGATATTGCCATTTGTTTTCTGTTATCTGAGTTCAAGACAAAATTATGTGGTTATTGGCATCCACAACCAACCAGGAATGAGGTGAGTCCCGGAAGGAAGGTGCTCTCTCTCATCTCTAGGCACCACCTAAGGGGCTCTCAGCCTGAAGGGCATGAATGTCAGTAGAAGCTCAGTTGATGTTTCTTGAGTCCAACGAGGAAGGAGCAATGCTAAGAGAGAGATAGAAAAGCAAAGAGCTAGCACTAAAGCTAGGTTCAGGTACAAGAATGTGTGTACACTGTGTAGGGGATGTTCAAGCAGCACGATTCACATCTGGAGGTGGGAGGCCATGAGAAACATGGCAGCCCAGTAGGCAGACTTCGTTATAGAGGAGGAGCAGGGCTGATTCGTGGATGCAGCCCTGTGAGCATCAGTGCCATGAGGCACCAATGCTCTGTGTGCCTTGCCCATGATGACCAGGGTGTTTCCCCACCCTCTTAGCTGCTTTAAGGCCAGGACTTTCCTCTTTGTTCTTAATGTAAAGGAGTTTTGCTAGGCTTCCTCTGGGGGCCCTGTTTTTATTTGTTGTGGTCTGGTGGTTTATTCTGGCAAAATGGACTGCATGGATTTTTGCAGCTTGCTTTATCTTTGGGCATCTTTCCACCCAAGCAGTGTGTTTACAAATGCCAGCTCCCTGCTTTTGAAAAATACTATGGGAGAGAGCAAATGTGTCAGGGCGTGCAGTGTGACGAGGAGACTAGGCAGCCAAATGCCAGCCTTGCCTCTTCCTGGCAGTTCTTTTGCTCAGAATCACTCTTCATTGTGTCTGGTTTTCCAGAACTCTCTAATCTAAAATGGGTCTGCTCTCTGTTGACATGCTGTTAACATTGAAATTAAAATCCTTTCAAACAATTCTTCCTATGCTGAGTAGGACAATACATCAATGATAATGTGTCATGTGGGACTGCAGGGATGGCTCAGGGGGTAAGCGTGTGCTTGCTCTGCAATCATGAGGTTTTGAGTTTGAAACCCCAGCACCCACATAAAAAGCTGGGCAAGCCTGTTACCCCAGCAATAGAAGACAAAGACAGCTGGAGCCCCAGGGCTCACTGGCTGCATAGCAAAACCCAACTTCTAGTCCAGGTGTTTTCTCAAGCCAGTAGGGTAGAGAGCAATAGAGGAAGACTCGGGTTTTGCTCTGCATGGGAGTGTTCACACACACACACACACACACACACACACACACACACACACACACACAAACTTTCTCTCTCTCTCACTCACACACACACACACACTTTCACACACACTCTCACACACTCAGGCACACTCTCACACATTCAGAGACACACACACTCACACACACTCACTATCTCATACACATACTCTCACACACTCTCATATACACTCACACACACACACTCACATACATTCACACACTCACACACACTCACACACACTCACACACACTCACACACTCTCACACACACACTCTTTCTCACACACACATACACACTCACACACATTCACACACACACACACTGTCTCATACACATTCTCTCACACACACCCTCACACACACATACACATTCACATATACACTCACACCACACACACACACACACACATGTGTACATATACACACACAACATCATCTAATAAACTACCAATATTGCTGAGTTTGCTCATGTCTGCTCTGCAGATCCCTTCCGATCCCATTTGTGGATGACTTGCTACACCTCCTTACTTCATCCCTATGGCAGATGAGTCCTTCTTTTCTGCGACTTCCATTCTCTATGGTCCCACGGTCAGATCTCCAGTCTGTGGCAATCGTTTCTTTAGTGTGTACCTTGCTTTGCCAAACACACAGGCAGGTGGAACCTAGTGGGTGTCTGGGTTGTGCTGCTCTTGGGTGCCCCTTTCTCCATGTGTGAATTTTTTCCACAGCTAATCCCGAATATAGCCTAGTACATTTCGGTAACAGGAAGAACGGGGAATTGTGCTGGAGTTTCTAAATTCAGCAAGTTTTCCAGTGGGGAAGCTCTCATTCTGTGATAGCAGCAGCTGAGTGTGCCACCGTGGCCTGTCTGCATTTAGCTTCGGAAATAGACCAGGGAGGAAGGAAGATTTGAGGAACTCCAGAGAAGAAACATTAGAGACACTGTTTCTTGAGCGCAATGGATAATTGATAGGAGAGGGTCCACCTCACAATTCCAATGTGCTGTAAAGAAAAAGCAAAGTCCTTTTCTGTAAACAAATGATTTCAACAGGTGTAGGGATGACCGGCAGAGGGAACCGACCAGCCTTCTGACTTCCAACAGAGCATTTTCTTCCTAGTCAAGTATACTCAATTTACTGTAATTGTTTTCTCCCCTTAATTTTTCAAAGCTGTTTTTTGAGGGCTTAGAGTCAGACTAACTTAATTTCCATACACTCATTTGTTCATTCTGTCATTCTCTGTGTGTTTTTCCTAAATATCATTTTGAATGTTAAGTACTGGTTTATGTTCAGTAAATAAACTTATTTCAATTCCAGGCTGCCCAATTCTGTATTTCAGATGAATATGTCATTTTAAAGTGCCCAACATTTTTAACAGGGAGCATGCCTGTTTATTTATTAGGCCTCGTGGTCTAAAGGAAAAATGCACTGTTGGGCCCTCTCCTGGGATTCTCAGTGCTTCCACTGAGCCAGCTGGGTCTCAGAGGTGCTGAGTTGGGGGTCTCCAATGGTTAAGACATGGATCTGGGAGCCCCTGAATTTTGACTGTCTGCCAGGAGAAAGAAACTTCAGAGGCTGGTTCCCACACCCCCAGCAATCCTGGGGTGTGTAATACTTTTCCTCTAAATGTGGGAGTCATCTGGACATGGAACGAATGAATCAGCTCCCACCCCAGCTCCATCGGGGTCTTTTGGTGAAGCGCATTTGCTCTGTCTGCCTGCAGTCCTGCCTGTGGGATGAGGAAGGCCAGCCTCCACATGGCCACTTTCTACACTTGATCTTAGACAAGAGGCGGGAAAGTGACACATGGCCACTTTCTGGCAAAACAAATGGGTTCAGCTTATACTGGGAAGCTTATCTCATTAGAAAGACAAATTACATCTCTGAAAAATTTTTTTTCTTGAATTGATTAAGGTCTGTGGAACACAATGGCTTCAGATCTATTACACACTTAATCTACAGTTATAATTTATAAAAAAAAAAAAGCAAACTCAAACATGACAATCCTACTAAGACAGTACAGAGTGGGAAATGATGTCTTTACTCTCCCTGTGAATCGTTGTCGCTTTCTCCTAAGAGTTAGGAGAGGAGATGTAGTGAGCATGGAATTACAGCATGCAAGTATCTGCCGTAGGAAGATTATAAAACCAGGCCAGCCTGGACTACGTAATAAGACCTTGTCTCAAAACAAACAAAATAAATGAAGGGTGTTAGCCAGTTATGGGTCTCCTATTCACATAAAATTTTCTGTGCATACACAAATGTTTATATGATATGCACAAATGTTTATATATGCATATATACATTCATATATATGCATTCATACTCTCTCTCTCTCTCTCTCTATATATATATATATATATACATATATATATTGCCATAAATGAGCAGCTTCCAACCATACCTCTTTGTTACCTCCCTTGCCTGTTATCTGGAGTCTAGGTGTGGCACCACTGAGTTCCCTGCTTTCTGTCCCTCTGAGGCTTGTCTCAAGGCCCCCCACCCCCTCCCTTGAACCCTGGATGGAGACGGATCGAGGTTCTGGCTCATATGTGCAGTTGTTGGCATCAAGCCCTAACTCCCTATGAGCCAGAGACCTCGCTTGGTCCCAGCCAAATGGACATATTTTCCCATCAAGGCACCTTGCTTTGTCTGAGCCCCTAAGGGAGAGATTCTCCTAGCTAGATGAAAAGTGTGATCATGTGGGACGTCCTTACCTGGGGACACGTTCTCACCTTCGCCGCGTTCTATTGGTTAGGAGGGGGTCAGTTTCCCGCATTTAGAGGAAGAGGACTACAGATCTCCAGATCGTTGGAGGTGTTATAGACCAAATCCCGAGTGCTCACAAGTGTGAACTTCTGCGTGACAGCCTGAGGAGGAGTGCTCGCTGCGCACCAGATCTTCTCGCTTTACCCTTCTTTACCCCATCCATGACTTTTATTATCAAAACTTCAGGCCATCTTGGTGCTAAAAAGCTACTTTATTCCAGAGATCTAATTAACAGCCAACATGAAAGTATACTGTGGGTAAACTAAAACATCACCAGAAGGAATGGGTCAGAGTGCGCAAACTATAACAGCGAATGTTAAATAGCTAAGGGTGGCAGCGGATTAATGAGCAGCCGGAACGGCGGGTGTTGATGGATGGTTCTGGCTTCATCTGAGCGCCTGCCTCTGAGGCCTGTGCTAACCCATCCCTGTTAAAGAGAGGGGCTGAGGAGATGGTAGAAGCCTCTAGAAGTTAAAGGGCAGTTACTATGCCCCAACCCTTGAATGCATTATTGAATTACTGTATAGTGTGGTGATCGTAGCCCAAACTGCTGGGTATCCACTCTCTTATTATTGGGCAATAATAGCCAGCCCATGTTATGTGCTTTCTCAATGATAACATGTATGATATGCAGAGAGGGAGTGAAGCCAACATTGCCTGTGTCAGTAACTGAGCTCTTAGACTGTTGGGGCTGTTGGATCATGTGATATACAGCTTTATTGTGTAAAAGAGCCCAAATGGATGATTTACAAAAACAAGTTTATTTATTTATCTCTTTACTTACACATAGGCTCACATGTAGGCCAGGCTGGCTTTGAATTCACTATGTAATTGACCTTCCAATCCCTCTATCTCTGCCTCCTGAGTGCTGGGATTATATATGTGCCTCCCAGTTGGGTTTCCTCACAAGCCCTAGCCTGAATGTCAAGAGCCTACTTGACGGCCCCTTAAGTATCTGCTGTTTGGGTTCATCAGGTCTTGGGGTAGACATATGGTCCCGCCAGCAGGGAACTTTAGGATCCTTTGCCCCAGAATATGGCTTGGAACTTCTGTGTAGACTGATTACAGGTTGCCCAGGGTTGATGGGGTGGGGTGGAATCTTATTGGGGTTTGCCATAAATGTAAGATGCTCATGGGACTGTGATTTCATATAACAAATAAAATATACCAAATGGCTCATTAATAATTTTATATGGAGTATGTGCTGAAATGATGCTTTGGCAGATGCACTGAGTTCAAGAAAATACATTATTAAGTGACATTGATCTGCTTCTTTGTAACCCAACTGCGGGCCTCTTTTTGTGTGGCTGATGTCTGCACCTGTCTACTGGGCAGTGCTGATCTGAGAGGGGAGCACGATTCTGCTAGAATGTATCATTCATAGCTTCTTGTGCTGCGAGGAGGAGTCCTCTAGAATCCTCCAGAATCCCCCAGAATCCTCCTGAGAACTTTCTCATCTATGACAGGGTCTCGGTCTCTCAAGGCTGCATCCTGAGGTGAGTAGAGACCACCCCCAACTCCTGTACCTCTGCCCTCATCACCAGTTGAGAATCACTATATTCCAGGCACAGAAAGGAGAATTCTTTCGTGTGAATCCTTATCTTTTAAGAGGCCCTTATTCTTTGGCTAAGACAGAATGGAATCATGAAGCAATTCTTCACACGCACCAAGACCCTTTCCGGCCTCTCCCTTCAGTTTGGAGAACACATTCATCTCTCTGAATGAATTTTTCTAAGTAGTCCGACAACATATAGATCAAGAACACTGGTTTAGTTTGGTAGCCAGTGAGCCATCTGATTGTGCACTGGTTGTTAATAAGCTACTGAATTATGATACGGTTGTGTCCTATGAAGAAATTTACACACCTAATCACTGTGGTAGGAAACCTTAGACTGGCTTACAATTTGCTTAAAGAGTTCATGTTTGCTGTGTGTTGCTCTGGGCTGACTGAAGGCATTCCTGCTTTTGACTATGACTATGGAATTAGAGTTTCACTTATATCCCTCCACATGAATATTGTGATCTGATCTTACAATCAGGAAATTTAAATGTCTAGACTCTTTTTAGCTATTAGTGAAGGGTTTTCCTCCTGATCACTCAGCTGGGCTGAAAAATCTTTTTTTGTAGCTAAGCATGGTCATATGACTACAGCTACATCCTAACCAGTTTCCCTTCCATCCACTCTCCCAAGCTCCCCCTCTCCACCATATCCCCTCTTCCTTAGATCCACTCCCCCTCAATTTTCTCTTTAGAAAAGAGCAGGCCTCCAAGAAACAACAGCCAAAGAGGACAAAACAACTTGATTGTGTTTCCACATGTATTTCTTTCCTCCATGTATGGGATGCAGAGTTTTCAGAGGTATGAGGACCTCACCCAGGGCAGTAGCTCTTGACTTCCTAAGCATGTCCAACCTCAAGTCATCTGTGGTCAAGGACACCTATGACTGAGGCATGCCATGAAATTGTAAACTTACTTAAGACACTCTGAGCTTTCTCTCTTGTGCTGTGCTTTTTAATAGCTTGGCTGCATGGCTCTCAAGTGTGTGCTTTATAGATGACAAAGTCGTGTGGCAACATCCAAAGGTTGGACATGCCTGCCAGAGCAAAGAATCAAAACCTGCATTTTAGTGAGAATCCCCAGATAATAACTCTGATCTTTTGTTTATCTGAGACCAACATAAGCTTTATAACTTGGGGAAACATGCACAGTTTGAGAAATCACAAATATTCTAGAACATTGACCCATGAATTTGCATACCCCTCTGTGTTCTAGAAATACCCTCTCCAAGACACATCATTTTGTCCTCTTCAATTTAGCTATGGCAAAGAGGTAGAGCCTGCCATAGCTTCTGTGACTGGGTAAAGAGGTCACCCTCATGGCCAGTCCTTGTGAGTGCCACAGTAAGAAATGCAGGGCCTTGTACATTTTCATCTCTCTTAACTCCATTTTCTTGCTGTCATTTGAATATCTATAATTTATTGCGGTCAACATTAGCTTCTGTAGTTGAATTATACAGACTAAAATGCTAAAAAGCTTTGCTGCATACACAGGGAGCATGATTAGATGTCCTCTACATGCTATCCCTAGTCTACAGAGCAGTCCATTCAGGTACCATCTGGTATAGCAGTGGTAAGGATAAAAGGCCCTGGAAACCCTCTAGGGTGCTAATAAGGGAGATTTGAAAATTCACGCCCTGTAGATCTAGAGCTGTTAGGAACCAGCAAGGTGGATGAGTTTGTTAGTGTGCGTTTGATGTCTGCATGTGTCTGCCGTCTCCAGTAAAAGCTGTCTGTGCTGAATAAAGCAGAGCCAGGGTTTTAAAACCTTCACCAGAATCCCCTCTATGAAAAAGTTTTTAATTAAGAAACCTAGAGAGATTTTTACTTTTTTGGTCTAATTCATATAGAGAATTAAATTATTAAAGCACTGGCTAACTTAAACATTATTTTAAAAATTAAAGCCATATCCTCACTCATAACTCTCCCACTACACACATGTACATACCACACACACACACACACATACATGTACATGTACATACATACACACATATATGCACATAGCACACACACATACACTCACACTTCCTGAAGAGAAAAAAGCCATAAATTGAAGGGATTATATAGACTATGTAACTACCTACCTTCCTAAGGATGCACACACACACACACACACACACACACACACACACACTCACACACACACACACATACACACCCACACACACACACAATCATACGCACGCACTCACACACTCACACACACAATCATACACACACACACACACACACTCACACACACACACAAACATTCTTTCACATTTAATTATGTATATGAACACACGAATCCCATCAATTCTTATCATATTTTGTCAGATAATCCTTATAGATATGAACAACAACTTCTATTTACTGCCATAATTTAAATAGAAGAATGTCATGGGTAAGAACTATGGGTCTAGTGACAGGGAAAAAATGCTTCTTTGACACTTTCGCAGTTGACCTGTACTATTTATAACCAGTGCTTTCAACTCTGGGGTCCATCAGACTGCTGAAAAGTGGAAGACATGTTAACCCAATTCTTATTTCCCTTCATTTCTTAGCGTAGAATATTGTCTTAGTTAGAGCTGGATTTCTGTGAAAAGACACCATGACCTTGGCAACTCTTATAAAGCACAACATTTAATTAGGGATGGTTTATAGTTTCAGAGATTTATTCCATTATGGTCATGGTGGGAAACATGGCAGTGTGCAGTCAGACATGGTGTCAGAGGCTTTACATCTTGATCCATAGGCAACAGGAGGGGACTGGATTCCACATAGGAAGAAACTTATGCGAAGGAGACTTCAAAGCCCACCCCCACAGTGACATTTCCTCCAACAAAGTCACACCTCCTAATAGTGTCATTCCCTATGTGCCAAGCATTCAAACTCATGAGTCTATGGGGCCACACCTATTCAAACCACCACAGCTGTGGTGAGGTGTCTGTGCTCAGGAGCCAGTTTGTTTGGTGTCTTGGGGTGGGTGGGTACGGGCTGGTGGTGGTGAGGGGCAGCCTCCTGAAGATGGAGGAACAGCTTTCTCTACAGTACAGCTTCATCCTGAAGCCAATCTTACCTTCACTGTTGCTGCCTTTAGTAGTAGTGGACAGGAAATGGAACAATCACAGTATCATGAAATTTGAGTTCGGGGGACAGGAGAGATGGATCAATGGTTTAGAGAGCACACTGTTGTTACAAGGACCGGAGTTCTGTTCCTGTAACCCACGTCAGGCCACTCACAATGCCTGTAAGTCCAATTTCAGGGCATTTGACTCTCTCTTCTGGACTCTCTAGGCACCTGCACTCACACATACATGCACCCCTACACAGATGCACATATAACCACGTAATTAAAAATAATATAAAATCTTTAAGAAGATCTTGAAGTCCAACAAGCCAGGCCTTTTGTATGGAAACCTGAGTTATTAAGACCCCTTGAAGCATTATCTCAGCTAAGCCTTGTAGCAGTCCTATGTGGCTAATGCTGTTATATCCTCTTGTGAGAGAGAAGACTGAAGGAATCACCCCTTAAACCAGGTCACCTGCTGGGACTCGCCTCACTGGCCACGTGTCCTGATCAAGTTCCAGGGTGTTGCATTTTATGCCTTTAGATCTGGACACCACATGGAGATTCAGAGGCTTCATAAAGATTCAGACTGCTCACAGATACGAAGACGGCTCATAGGCAGGGTGGGGCTTCCAAGGAAATCAATTTCATTCCCTTCCTAATGGACCATGCTAGTTTGCAAAAAATCAAGAACTGTGATGATTTAAGATGCATTTGAACTCTTCTCCATTTCCACAGAGCCTCACTCAGCACTCCTTTGGAGATGACGTCATGACTCTTTGTGCAAGCTTAGAATGTGTTCCAGGGGAGAAAACCCACATATTTTCTAAATGTTATCCTGAAAACACCCTTGGGGCTTAGTGAGTTAGTTATCCTTTGAGAGAGAATTAGGTTGTGCTTGTTAAAGTTCAATTTTATGCCACTGAAAACTAACACACACACACACACACACACACACACTCACACACACAACACAGGCAGCTAATGTTCACTCACACACATGTGCGCACACACACATCTATGTATAGACACAGAAATGACATCAAACAACACTTGCTCTGAGTGTACAATGACTCTGGTTTATTGCATTCCATCTCATTCCTTTTCACTGAGACCAATGCTGGTTGTGTGACGAAGCTGACTTTACTGCATACTCTCGGAGGTTACCCAAGAACCGTGGTACTGAGTTCCATCCGAGGCACAGAAAGATGGGGGCAGGTGGTGTTCTGTTGATTCTTTTCTGAGATTTTGCAGCAACCATTAGTTGTGAAATTTATTTGCCCTTTTAAAATATTTGAGAAAGAAGCAATCTGGCATTAGATCCAGCATCGTGCCCTCAAACCACTCTCACGAGCACAGTGAACTTTTCTAAGCAACAATTTTGTGCCAGGAAATAGACAACGGTGACCAACGTAGAGTCACTCCAGTTGGTCACTTGACAGTCTGGTACGAGGAGGCTAGGGAGAAATTATGACTTTAGACTCCTGGCATTTCAGATCCTGGGTTGTTTGTGCAGACCTAACCCCCATCCAGACCTAACCCCCATCCAGACCTCCCAAATCTAAAGTGCCCCACAGTTTAGAAGAACAACACTTTGGATCTTGGGTTCTGCAGTTAGAAAAGTCCATCACCTATCAGATGATGTCAGTGCTTCTGATGGAGCATAAAGTAGGCTGAGCTGTGATGAGCTGTCATCAGAGGACAGCATGAGCATGGCCTTCTTCCCAGGGCCCTCACCTTACCCCAGGGTCTTGTTGCTCTGAAGCATCTGCTCTCAACAAGGGACGTGCTTGAGATATCTAGAAAGCACTTGATATTTTTAGACCCTGTTGTTTGGCACAACTCAGATGGAAAGCCATACTCGAATTAACAGGAAGAGACCGGATGCTTCTAGTATCTATGGTCTACAAGGCAGTCAATGACAGAGTGACCTGGCACAGAATGGTTGGTGGTGATAAACTGGAGACAGCTTTGTCTGGTTCTAGAGAGATCTGCTTGGATCCTATTTTCATGCCCCCAACCCCATGCCTTTTCTCTAACCAGCTTGGTCATGGGATTGTCTCATTCTGAGCGTCCCTGGTTATCCACTGATTATAGATGGCAACATTAGAGTCCTGGTCCATATCTCCGTCCCATCAAGAGCTTACTTATAAGAAACACACCGAAGGTAAGAGCTTCGTGGGACATGCTTTTTCATGATACACTGTTTTAATCTCACTGTGTTAGCCTTGTGAGTGAGTGGTGGACATTTGAATAGAGATTATGTATCTGGACTGATTAAAAAAATTCAAGATATCTGGATCAAAATAACCTGTTGGAACCCTCTTGCCCTCCATTGTCTTGCCTGTTTTATGGCTGTGGCTCCAATAGAAGATGAAAGATTTACTTAGGTTTCAACAGTACATCGTACGTCTCTGGCAGGCTCTCTATAGTTGTCCTTCAGCTGCCAGAGCAGCTATCTACAGAGCAAATTGAAAGGATGCTCAAGTCACCAGAAATAGGAAAATATCTTGTTCTATTGAAGGGCTACAGTCTCTTCTGCCACAAAGAGCACACTGGACAGCCTTCTCCTGGACCCAGTGTGCAGAGCGGGGAGGAGATAGCAGGTAAATCTCTCTCTTTCCCTCCCTCCCTCCCTCCCACCCCCCCTCTCTCTCCTCTACACCTCTCTTATTAATGCAGAGCTGTCACATTAGATTGATGCCAAGCCAGATGCTCTGGCCTGAGCTTCTTAGAAACCCACTCTAAGCCAAGGATCCAGAGATAGACCTCAAAGATGTTTGAGCAGTAATGGGTAATGGGAATGATGTCTCAGAAAACTTTTGTTATCGCTTCCAGAATATTTCAATATCAACTTGTGGGGGTCCTTGGAAATACTTAGTCTCCAACATATGGTCAGGCTTGAGTCAGATCTGTTCAGAGTATGTGGACAAGAGGACAGCTTGGTTCCTGGCCTCCAGTTACCCACACATCCGTAGGGTGTTGCCTCCTGGTGTCAACTATTAGGAGTCTCACCCATCCATTAGAGAGGTCTAGAGTGTGGATCTAAGGGTTTCTCTGCTATCAGAGGGCAGCAGTTTTAATGACTAAGCATCTTTTTGTGTAGAGAAGGTTTTCCCCACTAGGCTTGAGGCAGGAGGGGTGTTAGGACTTATTGCATAGGAAAGAAAGCAGGCAGACTGTCCTCAGAGCCATAGAGACCAGCAGAGTGTTCTCTAGAGGATACACTAGGACATCCATTTGGGGATAGTTTTCAATGTCTAAAGCAGGGACACTATACTGCATGTTGAAAAATGGTGACCCAACTCAATGCAGTGTGTGGAGCACCTATTCCTGATTGTGCTTCTGGCAGAGTCTCTCTTTTCAGCAGAAGCTTATGTGAAAAACTCATTTCTCAGTTCTTTCAATACCCCTTCCCCACTGCTTCTGTTTGCTATTTTCATAGCCTGCAGTGGAAAGTTTGAAGGGGGAAGCAAACCAAGGCAAGAAAGCTGGGTCTCAACTCAAGGTCTTTGTTGCACTTGGTTATGCTTGTATTTTAGGGCTTCTATGCAGTAATCAATTCTGACTTTTAGTGGAGGTAAGCTGTACCACGGCAAACTATTGTGTCTGTAATGTCTTTGTATCACTCATTTCTGTATTCAACAAAAACTTTGTTGAGAGCATGCTATGGTCTATGTATAGAGCTAGTCCCATGAGAAACGCCAAGATGAAGTGGCACATGTTCCCTTTAGGGTGAGTGGAATAGAGCGGGTAAGAGAGTAGCCTAGAAGACTGCACACTATATCTTGAAAAGCAGAGCTTTGGAAGCAAATAAGACAGTACACAGATGATGCTCCGATCAATGCCACCTGGGTGGCAACACTGGTGAAGGGCCACCAGGGCCAGTGTGGTACCTGAAGGCTGGCCTGTGTTCCCTGTGCATGAATTGGAAACTTATACCAATGCTCAGGAAGACACGTAGAAAGAGACGGAAGAGGTTACTGAGTAGACATATGGGCAGTGCTAACTCAAACAAGTATTGTGTAGTTCAGGCTGTCTGTGGACCATGTAGTTAAGGATGACTTTGAACTTTTGATCTCTAGCCTTTATCTACCAATCTAGCCTCTATCTACCTTTATCTACCTATCTGCCATGGATTTATCATCATCCCCAATTTGTAGGTACTGGGGATCAAACTCAGGGCTTCATACATGTGAACCAAGTGCGCTACCCATTGATCTACATCCCCATCTCCCCATTCTTCTTCAGTCTGGTGATGAATGGATCCTTGACCTGTGTCGTAATGCCATGGAATGTCACCTGGACATGCCCTTCCTAGCTAGTCCTCCACCCCAAATCAGGACACAGTGATGAAGGGACAATAGAATCCATGATAAGGATTCTCAATTAAAAGCACAAACACAGTAAACCTAAGTGAGAAATCTCACAAGGAACCTTAAGGTAGATTTTTTCCAATCCTTTCTATATTATGATCAGATAGAATTTGTTCACGGTTCTGCAACAGAGAAATAAATAAACTGCTTCTAAGAACTATTCAGGAGGTGGGAAGCATGCATATGGAGATGCACATTTGAGGGCCCCAACAATATGACATATATTGTCTGTTCTCCGTCTCCCCACCAAGAGGTGACACGAGACGTGATTCCCCATGTGCCTCAGAAGTCCCCATGAGATGGGGCAGCAGGATTTTTAAGTTTGCTGAGGCAGGGACGACAGACAAATCTGCCTTTGGAGCAAGAGCAGGACCACAGGAACAGACATCATCAAAGGAGCAAGGACTCCGGTCTGTGCTCAGAGGCAGCCAAGGACACGGCAGTGAAACACTTGGCTGTGTCCTGTTTCTACTGACATGCCTTTATGTGCATAATAGACTTCTCTTTTTCTGCTGCCAAGAGAGCTCCAGGAGCCAGCCTAAGCCTTTAGGGAATTCCAGAGCAGGAAGTAAGAGGAGGCTGGGAAAGAGCAAACTCTGTGAGCGATGATCGGAATCTGCCTGAATACGGAGTATTCTAAAGTAGAAGAGGCCGAGAATATAAAGTGCACTGATTTTATGTAGTTCAGCAGACTTACACACACACAGGTGATTCTAACCTTCAAGAAGTAGGGGGGTCCATCACCCAGAAGGGTCCCTTGTACCCCTTCCCCATCAGCCTCTCCCCCAAAATGACTGTTATTCCAGCATCTATCACCACAATTCATTTTGCCTGTTCTTAAATTTGGCTTAATGAAGTCATGTGACATGTATTCTTTTGTTTCTGACTCCACTCTTCCAACATTATTATAATGAAACATGTCTGCACTGTTGGATTTATCAGTCATTTTTAAAATGCAGAGTGCAATTCTATATATATATGAATGAACCACTATTTATTTCACCTTTTCACCTGTGGATAGAAACATGGGTTGTTTCCCATTTGGGGTTCTTTCAAATGAAACTGCTGTGAACATTTCTCTGCATACCTTTTGGTGGGCACTCATGTCTTACAAATGTGTAGCTGGGGTGGGTACTCTGGGTTCCACCTTAGGCCATGCACAGCTTTCTACCTAGTATGCTCTGAGCTTTTGTACATGACAAAGGTAGGGCGTCTCAGCATCTGGAGCTGGAAAGACCTAGGAGCAAGGTCAGTGAGTTGAGTCTACGGTAAAACAGGATACTGGGGAGGTCCTGAAGTAAGTATACTGTGCAGCCTGGTCCAGGGAAAGGTGGTAAGGAATTAATAGTTAAATAGGCTGGGGGAGGGGTGCCGTTCAGAGTAGACCATTTGCCTAGCAGGTCTAAGGCTATGGGCTTGATTTCCAGCAACACACACATGCATGCACAGACACAGACACAGACACAGACACAGACAAAGACACAGACACACACACACACACACACACGAACAGACTTGCACACACACGCACATGCTCACACACACACACACATGCATGCATAGACACGCACAGACATGCACACATGTACACACACACAAATGCATACACACCCAGGAAAGGGACAAAGGCAAATGCTTCAGATAGGCACTTCGCAGATCCTGTAGATCCCGTTTGTTCATTAATAAAATAAAAAAGTTGCATGAGGCAAATCCTGACTGGCGTTCGAACTGGTACATCTTAAGAGTCACGTCAAAGTCATGTGGCTATGAATTACTTTAGTAATGACACTTCTATGATGATTTACTAAGAAAAGCTCATAGTTTCTTACACACGTTATCTTAACATCCACATCTATATTTTAAGGGGAAAACCAAAACGAGTGAGTGGATCAGTGGAGCTTCAAGTTCCCACCAAGTTTTTGTTACAGCACCTCAAAGGGACACAAAAATCCCTGAAGTGCTCCAGTCCCTTAGGTAAAAATTTTTATTTACATGCAATCGACAAATATCCTCCCTTTAAATCTTATCACTCATAATGTTCAATCGATACAAAAACTGCTACTGTGGACCTGGAGACATGGCTCAGTGGTTAAGTGTGTACGCTGCTCTTGCAGAGGGCCTGAGTTTTGTTCTTAGTACCCACTTTGGTTAGCTCAAAACAGTTGACAACTCTAGCTTTATTGAGCTTCACAGGCACTGAATATACCCTTCCCCCTCCAAAATCCACATGTACTGAGTGCACCCTGCCCTCCTCAGCATCCACATGCACTGAGTAAATGCACCTGGACACCAGCATCCACATATGCAGCTATGTTGGTTTGAATGAGAAAGAGCCCATAAAGTCATAGATTTGAATGCTTTATTCTTAGAGAGTGGTACTATTTGAAAGGATTAGAAGGCGTGGCCTTGGGAAGTGTGTCATTGGGGGTTTCAATAGCCCAAGCCATAACCAGGAGCTCTCTTTTCCTGTTGTGTGTGGATCTGGGTGTAGAACTCTCAGCTATTTCTCCATAAACGTCTGAAACTGTAAGCCACCCCCGCCAATTAAATGCTGTGTTTTCTAAGAGTTGTTATGATCATGGTGTCTCTTCACAGTGATAGATCACTGACCAAAACAATGGGTAAGTAAGAGATCTTTTAAATAAAATATCTTTAAATCTTTTAATAAATGAATATACCATATTGTCCAGAAACTAATTAAGTGGAGTAAAATAAAATGATATTCAAAACATTTTCAACATGGGGTTTATTGAATCTTTGGAGACAAACTCACAAATGCATGGGCCAACTCAGTATCTTCTTAGAGATTTTTCCAGTCTAACCTTTGTCATTAAAACTTCAGGGAAAGCTGTTGAGCCAATCAGCCCCTCTTTGTACCCCAGCAGAGAGCATGTCCCCCAGTAGCCTTGTCCATATATGCTCCTTTATCTCCTTCTGCCCTCTTGCTACATGAGTCACTACACCCTACTATTCTGATGGCTTTTCTGTCTTAACGCAGCACAAAGTTTAAGATGGCACAAACTGTGGGCCATCTTCATTCTCTCATTTAGGCCCTCTGCTGACGTTTGTCTATGGACACACTGCCCAGTCCCAGTTCCAATCCAACTATTTCCAGACATGGCATGGACTCCACTCTCTCCTTTTCTGACTTTAGTCAAGTGACCACAAGGAGCCATAGCTCTTAGAAGACACTCTTGTAACCTGTGGCTTCTTGTCCCACTCCAGCAAGTGCTATCACATGGCTCATCCATGCGTAGAGCCTGCCCTGGAGAAATCAGGTGAGGCTCTTGGCCCATGCTCATTCATGTCAGTTGAGTAGAGGCCAAATGATCAAATCAAACATAGCTCAAGATGGTTGTTTGTTTGTTTGTCTAACTAAGAAACTGCTATGAGAAGTGAAAGCAGAGGAATACATCTATGGTTATAGGGATGATTATTCTGAAAGTTACCAGCAAAGACCTTTTTGTACCTGTTCAAATTTTTATTCCTTTGCTCCTTTTCTATGGCTGAAAACTACTCTCTTAATTTGCCAATGAGAGCCAGTTCCAAGTGTGGTATGTCCTGCTGGAATAGTGGTAAACATATTAGAGACTAGATTTCATGTTTCCACAGTTTCTACCCAGGAACCCAGGGTAATCATGCACCTCAGTTCATAATAGCACCTGGCATCGAGAAGGCTCAGAGTTTATTTAGCCAGAAGATATTCTCCAGGCTCAGTGAGCAACATCGCTAACTCATCATGGTATAGCCCCATGGCAGGGACAGAAAGCTGAGCCCTCTTTGAGCCACAGCCACATACAGAGCTTGGCATGGTCACACAGGAAGCAATGGATACTTGTACAGACCTCTGCCAGCATCAACTTCGTGATGTCCCCTGCCAGTGGCCTCATCTACTATATTAATCACTTGTGTCATTGCTGTGACAAAGGGCCTGACAAAGGCAACTTAAGGAAGGAAGGTTCATTTGGCTCACAGTTTCAAGGGGCTCAGTCCATCATGGCTGAAGAAGCAGGAGACACTGGCTCTGCACTCAGGAAGCAGAGAGTCATGGAAAGTCTTACCCTTTCAGTTAATCTACTCTAGGAAATTCTTCCCAGGTATTAACAAACCACTCCCTGGTGAAGGCTTGTAGCCATAATGTAATGCAATCATGCATTCAGTCCACCTTCAAAAGCCCCCCCCCCCTAGTCTATCATAGTCTCAATACCTTCTAAAAGTCCAAAGTTCAGAAAGTCTCTTCTGAGACTCATGGCAATCTCTTAACTACAACCCTCTGTAAAATCAAAAGCAAAAAGCAGATCACATACATCCAACATAGCACGGCACAGGACATATATTACCACTCTTGAGGAACATAAGTTAGAAAATACTAGAGCAAAGTAAGACCAAAACCCAATTGAACACACTCCAAAGACTGTATCTTCATGTCTGATGTCAAGAGCTCCTTAGATCTCTAACTCCTTTCAGCTTTGTTGACGGCAACATACTTCTCTCTCTTGGGCTATTTTCACATCCTGTCATCAGCTTTCCTTGGTAAGTATCCCCTGACTCTGATATCTCCAACTCAATCTAGGCTTCACCTTCCCAGCTTCATGTAATGGTCTCTCTGGGCCTCTGTGCAGGGACACCCCTGATAAACACCTAGGCTCTGCAGCTTTCCTTAGCCACAGAGGGAGATTCTGCAACCCCTTTCTTGTATCCTTCAAAGTCAAAATCATGTGGCTGAAGCTGCCCAGCTCTGCTTGCTGACACTGGAACTTGGCCCCTTCATTCAATTATATTTGCATCATCTTTCTGTTGCCCATAGTTTCCTTTATTGCTTGAGCTTTTAAAATTTTTCTTTTTATAAGTTAGAAGCTTAGCTGGATAGGGTGTTACCCAAGTCACCACCCCCTTTGTTCCATTTGACATTAAACTTTTTTCTTAAACTCTTTATCTCCTGGAGCACAGGACTTAGCTCCATTACACTTACTGGTCCCCCCTTTATTTCTCCAGAAACTGTACATTTTGTATTTGTTCTTGCTCAACCTGTTCCTTTTCATTATAGATCTGAACACCATGTGACACAGCCAATACTAGTCTGTCTTGGAATCTCCCCTGCCAACGCCATTAGTCCAAATCTCTTTAGCCTCAAACAGATTCTTTTGGGCAAAGGTAAAATGTAGCCATATTCTTTGTCAAAATATCACAAGAATGATCTCTAGGCCACTTAATAATATTCTTTTATTTGAAACTTCTTGAGCTGGGTAACCATAGTTCAAATCACCCTCAGCACTGTCTTCCATACTCCTTTTTGGATGGCCCATTAATCCCTGCTTAAGGAGTAAAACTGCCTTCTTAATCCAAAGTCCCAAAGTTCAAATCCTGCCAACAAGCAGCATGGTCCATCCTGGCATAGAAATACTTCATTCCTGGTACCAGCTTCTGTTTTGACCAGTATTCTATTACTGTGGAGAGACACCATGGCCACAGCAACTCTTATAAGAGAAACCATTTAATTGGGACTTGCTTACAGTTTCATAAGTTTTGTCCTTTATCATAACAGTAGCAATTAGCATTTTAAGAAACCCTCAAGATGCCTCCGTGACCAGGGAAAGAGCCCTCTCTAGGGTGGAGTGCTGTGTTAGTCCTGAAGATCACCTCTGTCGATAATCAATTGGAGTTTCAGAATATGGCTAAAGAAGTACTGGGGGTTAGAGCAGGAAGTCTGGATGCTTGCCTGTTAGAGAATCCTGAGTTGCATGTATTAGTCAGTGGTTAGTCCTTCACTGTAACAAAAGATATTTTACTTAAAAATGGTTTTGGGGTTCAGGGATTTAGAAGCTTTGGTATATGATCAGAAAAACCCACTGGGCCTTTTGAGAGAGCAGAACCTGCCTATCTAATGGCCAGAAAACAAAAGAGAAAGAAGGGAACAGGCTCTCATGAACTCGTTCAGAGGTGCACCCCAAATGATCTAAGAACATTTCGCAGAGAACCATGTCTTTAAAAGTCCCAACACCTCCAGATAGCCCTACCCCACAGACTAAGCCTTTAACTCGTGGGTCTTTGCAGGAACATTTAGGACTCAAACCTAGATACTAGTTGTATTCCAGAGCCATTAACTTGTGTGGGAACAGAAGATTAATGCAATGTATCCCATTTGGTTATAACACTGGTGGCAGATATGTCCCCAGCTGATGACATATTATCATTGAGAAGCCTAGAATCGAACTAGTTGAAGGCATTGCTCTGTGGAGCAGGTGTTGTTTGCAGCAAATATGAAAGATGCTAAATGTTTGTTTAATTGAATAAATCAGGTAATGGATGGCTCCTTCCAAACTATACGGAAAGACCAATGAAGGTAACTTGATCTTTGCCCATATGATCCATAAATGTTCTTTCTTCATTAGGGGAAATCTGGTGCTCATGGCAAACTCTGTCTGAGAAATGCCCCTAAGTCTGTTCTCTTGAGCTTTATTCTGTTTGTTATCAATCTCAAAAGCTGAAAATCCACCTCATCCAAATCACACAGCACCAACATGGCTCTGTTTGCATTCATCCGCACTCCAAATTCTGGAAAACCTGGGAAGAGGAAGGAAATGGATTCATAACACTTTATTAAACTTTCTTTAATGAAAGTATTTACCTTGATGTATCCCATCCGTTATTATTTGTATTATAAAATGCTGTTCAGAGGATGTGAGCCTAGTCGCTGTGGAAGGTGGGATTTCCTACTCTGCACTTCCATGACTAGGCAAACAGAGAAGACAAACCACTCTCTTTACTCTGTCGCTTCTTATGTTACAGCAACAAGGGGGACCCTCCTGCCTGAGATTTTCATTAAAGCTTATAACTGTTGTGTATTGTTCAAAGCATTGAGGGGACTTTTGGGCTAGATTAGTGTGCGACATGCTACAGACAGGACGCTAATTTTTAAACATTTATCTGAACTCTACAAGAGAGCAAATCACTTGTTCCTTCAACATTTCTACCTCGGTGAATGAAGTACATGGGCACTGAGGTCATTTGAACCCTGGGTGTGAGGATTTGGGGAGCCTCCATGCTACTGAATGTGGCATGGCATGACTAACTGCAGAGTCTAAACTGCATAATGCTATACTCTATGGGAGTGGACATTTTCAATGAGATTTGGTCAGTGAATGCATTTTTATACCTTGATGATAGGAGGAAATCCTCAGGGTCTTTATAACCTTGAACAGTAACTAGCAAGCTTTGTCCTTGGCAGTCCTAGTATTGGTGCAAACTTTTGTTCAATGGTTATTTTCATAATTCAGAAATGAAGATTATTCTTTCCATAGTTAAATCAGATTTTAAGGTTTTTTTCTATCATTTCCTTTAGAAAATATACTATGGGTTTACTTTTTTGTTAACCCTAGCAAAATGGATTTTGCCATGCAAAGTTGGTGCTGGGTGCATGACCCAATAGTACTGTGCTGTTTAATTCCCCGGAAGAGAGTGGGGGTAGGGGCAGCATACTCTAGAAAGCTTTGAATGATATGTGGAAATCAGGCCTGGATTTTTTAGGGCAAAGTAAATTATGGATAACGTCTTCAAGAAGCTGGAGATAAGTGAAGGAGGCATACACGGTTTCACAGAAGGTCAGCTGCAATTTCCCAGAAAATGTAAGAGCAGAAAATCTATTTTGAGAAATTATGTCAATGACCAGTTTTGGTTTAGAAAGGATTTTTTATTGAGATTATATTATTTTTATTTATTTTTAAATTGTCATATACTACACACTGGGTATATTCCTCCTTCCTTTTGTCCCCTTCCATCATTCCCTTTGTTTTGCAGTCAGTCTCACTCCTACTTTCCAGTCACATGTACATACATGATCTTATGCATCTGCATATGATCTTAGAGTCACAAATGAGAGGAAGTATGTGATATTTATCTTTTAGAGACTGGCTTGATCTGTTATTATTATCTCCAGTTGCATCCATTTTCCTTCAGTGACATGAATCATTCATTCATCCATTCATTGAGATAGGGTCTGATATAATCCAAGCTGGCCTTGAACTTTTGGTGCCCTTGCCTCCATCTCCAGAGTTGATAGGGTTATAGACATGAGCTCCGACGCCCAGTGTATGAGGTGCTGGAGACTGAATTTAGGGTTGTGTGAACGCTAGGCAAGCACTTACCAACCTAGCCACACTCCAAACCCAAACTTCCTTCTTATGTGGAGCTTATAAAAAAAATCCATTCCTCTGTTGTTGAGCAAAAATTTCAAGCTCTTTTAAAACTTTATAAAATATATCCTAATGCACTTTGGAAAAAAACATTCAGACTTACCACGAATGAAAACCACCTTCCCCATCTGGTTCACACCATACGTAAGTGGAATCAAGAACGAAGTAGCCTCAGTCCACTTAAGCCAGTACATTCTTTATCTCCACTAAATTCCCCCAATACACTTGACAAAGAAGACACAACTCCTCAAACCATGTATGCTTTATGTAGCTGGTTTAAAAAGAAAAAAAAAAACTTCATTCCAATTGGCCATCCAATATGCTAATTGATTACATGTTTGGCAATCTTCTGCTAAGACAGGTTAGCCTTACTTTATATCTCCTTAAAACAAGGTCAAGCTGGATGTACAAGAGAGAAAGAATTCCACTGCAGTGTCGGTGTCTATTTGTCAGGGCAAAGAAGGCTGGGCAAAGGTAATTGTATTGTAATACTCCAACGTGACTGAATTGCTTCTGTCTGTACAAAGCCCCATCTCTCATTTACATTCACAATGTTCATACATCTCTCCTGTGTGAAGCTCTAAGAACAAGCAGATCCTCTTGTGTAATTTGTGTGATTAATAGACTTAGTTCTGGCCTAATACTTAGACTGTAGGTATATAAATTATCATAATCATACAGGCAAAATTGCAGGTAGGTTTTTATACGTGTCGGGCTCTGGGTTCTTTTTTTAATCATTCCTTCATGAAGAACAATTATTAATTTCCAACACCAAGGGTGGATGCTCAGCTCTGATTTGGAACATAAATAGTCCGTCCATTTGTGATGCAGTGCAGGCAGTGTCGTTGACAGAAGGTGAATGATTCACTAAGTCTGGGAGCAGAGAGAGGGGGGCAGCACAGCAAGGGTAAAGAGAATAATGCAAGGAAGATTCAAACTGTAAAAGAATGGGAGCACACCCCAAATCCTAGAACCAAGGAGGAGGAGCCGGAGGATCTTGAGTGCAAGGCCAGCCTGAATTATATAGTAAGACAGGATCTCAAAACAAAGAAGTATGTTAACAACAATGATTATGCCCAAGTCCCTTGAGTAATAAAATAAATATGTTATTTGAGTCCACCTTTAAGACTGAAATGACAACAATATACATCAAGGCTGAGGCTCTGTTCTGGTTAAGTAGTATATGGTATGAGTCACCTGAACTAGATTATACACTAGGATTTGCCTATTGGGTGTGTACAGTTGTTTATTTTACATTTTATGGCCTTTTGCTTGTTCTACAATGAACGGTCAGAAAGTTTGACAGTTTTGTTCACTGGTGTGTGTGTGTATGTGTGTGTGTGTGTGTGTGTGTGTGTGTGTGTGTGTGTGTGCGCGCGCGCGCGCGTGTACCCGAGCACACCCTGTTCATAGTATCTGAAGAAGAACAGATGTGACACTTCCCTGCCTGGCCACACATAAACCCCAACTTCAGAATGCACCAAGGACTTATGGTGGTCAAAGTTGCTGCCTCGGATCCCCTGTCCTGATCATTCCTGTTTCCTTAGCTCACCTCAGCACCATCCCACCCAACCTATCTCCCTATCCCCTTCCTGTGTTGCCCCCACTAAGTCACTCTCATTATTTTTTAAGCTTAGCCTTAAAAACATAAAAAGCTTGACTCCCTATTCTATCCAGACAGCTCCAGTGTCTTTTCATAACAGACCAAAATCTTTAGAAGGTTCCTCTTGCTTTGGCCCCTGTCCATACCTCCAACTTTCTGCCTTTCCCCCTATAAATCCACACCTTCCAGTGGCTTCTTGCCTTTTCTGGTGAGTCTGCCTAGCCCTGTACCTTGTGGGACAAACTTTCCCCTTACTCAGAGGGAATCGTGGTTGCAAGCAACATCACCAAGGTCTGGTCTTTACCACATCAGGGACAGACTAAAAATGAAATAGCCATTAAGGGGATCTGCCACAGCCACAGGAAGCCATTCTGTCTGCGTTTGGGATCCTAGCACTGCTGAAAGTTCCATGAAGTTCTGATAAACATGGCTGAGAGGAGACAGTCCCTCCCTCCATAGTTCCAGCTGATCACAAAACCTGATGAAAAAGCCTGTTCCAATTAAGTTCTTCCTAGAAAAGAGGAGAGAGAATGAGGAAGGGACAAAATGGATTCTCTTGCCTTATTTATTGAGGATCTAAAACCAAGAAACCATTAAGAGCAGAGGGGACATATTTTAAGAGGGGGAGGAGGAGCACGAGCAGGAGCAGGAGCAGGGGCAGCAGGAGGAGAACAAGAAGAGGAAGAAAAGGAGGAGAGAAAGAGGAGGAGGAAGAGGAGGAGAAAGAGGAGACAAGGGAGAGGAGGAGAAGAGGGAGAGGAGGAGAAGAGGGAGAGGAGGAGAAGGAAGAGGAGGAAGAAGAGGAAGAGGAGGAGGAGGAAGAGGAAGAAGAGGAGGAAGAGGAGGAAGAGGAGGAGGAAGAAAGAATCTAGAAGTTGGCAAAGATGAACGCTAAGGAAGTTTTTAAACCACCCCATCCATCTTCTGGAAAGTCAGAGTGGAGCCTCCTGATATAGAGTGGAGTGAGGATGAAGTTCAGAGGCCTGGAATTTGGGTCTGATTTCTCTCTGAGTCATAAGCTTCCTGGGCACATCAGTTAATCTCCACACAACTCTTTTTTTTTTCATCGATGGCTGATGCCTTCATTTGTCACTGTTATCATGTGACCCCTGTCTTCTTAAGTGTTTGAGACAGACATCAGCGAGGATGATGGCACAATCTAACTGACTTGCCAATTTGTAAAAAAAATAAGGGACTCCATAAACAGTGAACAATGCAATGGTGTTACATCTGTCACCAGGGAAATAGTCATTTTAGTCTCATGATCCAGCAACACAGAATTATGCCTGAATCACATTGACCAGTGTCCATTCATTGTGTGGTAGTCACCATGTGCAAACCCCTATGCTAGGAGGGTTATGCATCCCTCTCTCCTGGAACTTGGAACTGACCATAGGAGTTATACACCAGTGAGCTCACAACCTGCCTGCACGTTTGCTTGGCCCCACACTCAACTCTGTAGAGACATGCAGCAGAGAAGCCTGGCCATGGTGGGTCCTTGTGGAAGATGTCACGTGCAAAAGGCCGTGTAAGCAAGATCTGCAGAGTGGGTGGGGATGCCCAGGGAAGGGACACAGAAGGAAAATGAGCCATGTAAGGACGTGGGGAGGATTCCAGGTTCTAGACAGGAAAGTGGGCACAGAGGTCAGTGTGGATGGCACTGGATGCTAAGGAAGTAAGAATGAGGGTAGAGGAAGTGGCTGGCTCCACTGTAGTGGCCTCTTGGCCAATGAACAACGTGGGTAAAGGGTTCATTTACAAATGTGAGCTTCTGAATAGTTTACTGATTAAAGTGCTAAGGTTTCAATATGGTTGCTGCTGTGTGTCGCCTAGAACTCCATACCCTGGAAGTTTGCTTGGAGATGAGACCTTTAGCATTGCTTAGTGGAGCTGGGTCGTGGTGGTAGTGCCTCCGTGAAGCAATTAGCAAAGGTCTTCTGGAACTCGATTTGTTCTTGGCAGAATGAGTTGTAGTACAGCAAGCTCAGTTGTCTCCGCTCTAGTTCTCCAACTTCTTATTTTATGTTGATTGATTCATCCTCCCCCTCTCCTACAGACATTGGAACCATGATCCTTCTTCTGGCTGTGTTGTGATACAGTAAGAATCACCTTATCAGACCCAAGCAAATGCGTGTTTCATGACTTTGGGTCTCTAAACTCTGAGTCAAGTAACCCTCATTCCTTTATGAAATACCAATCTTCAGGCATTTTGTTATAGCAGCAGAAAGTGGACTAAGATGCACATTATATTTTTCTTATCTTAAACGTTGACTATATTTGGTACAGTTTGTATCCATGTTCCAACTTTAACTCTACTGCTTCTAGGGAGCCATGGATGTTAAGGTCAGGGATCATCTGTAAGACTGAGAATTCAAAGTAAGACTTTCAGCTGATTAAATGGCCAAACAATGAGTGTGAATCTATTCAGATCAGGGATCTACTTACTGAAGGTCATATACATCCTTCAGGTCTGTTCACAGAAACTACTTATTTCATGGTGGCTAAGGTCCCATGGCTGCAGTGAGCTGTGGGTCACAGCCTCAAAGAGTAGCTGCTTCCTTAAACTCACTATCCGAATACCATGTAGTCTTGCTGCCAGCTGCTCTTTCTTCTCAGGCATTTAACAACACATGCAGCTACTTGCATGGCCATTTGCATACGACCTCATGTTCTCATTTGCATATGATCTCGTGCCCCTCTGAATGAGAAACTTCACATTGCATGGAAAGTCCTGCCTTGCTACTCTTGTCAGTGTTACTGTGACATACTAGGAGTCCAGTTGCAGAACAAAATTATAAACATCCTGCCTATTTCAGCATCCCGACACAGTAAATAAAGTTTTATTGGAACACAGTCCTGCTTATGTGTTGAAGCATTACCCATAACTGCTTTCAGTAACAACTAAGCCCATTAGATCTTTGGATAACTCTCTTGTTCCTTCACTTTCCTGGGACACTTTTGACACATTCCATCCAGGGAGAAAGTGACCTCTCACTTGTATATGTGAGTTCATCACATCAGCTTTTGAACAAAGTCCTCTCGTGGGCTCTAAAGCTCTGCTGTCTAAGAGACAGGCATGGCTTCTGTGCATTTATGCAATCAGATCCCCCAACAGCTTCCTCTGACTCATGGAAGCTGGGACACATGTGTTTAGCATCTATTTAAATCACACTTATTACCATAGTAGCGAGGCATTTGGGCAAGCTTGCTATTTTTGCTAGAAAAAAAACAATTTAGACAAAATAAAAACAGGTCAGCACTGAGGCCTGCAGTGACCCTTTCCCTTGGTGTGCAGAGCAAGGGGTGAGAATCAGGTCAAAGTGTCCCCAATAAAAGGTGTCAGTCATCTGGAATGTGTTTGTTAGCCCAGGCAAAAACTAGGTCACCCCAGCTCCCCCAAAGTTGGCCAATTAGACTGAAGTTATTGTGTAGTGAGAAATAAAGGCTATGGATGCTCGGCAGAGGCTTGCTCTCCTGGCAGACCCATATTCTAGGACAAGTTCAACTCACAGAAGCCGTCCATGCTGGATCCACCTCCATCTACTGAGAGCACTCTGCAGGCACATGCCAGGGACTTTGGTGACGTGCCACAGGACAGTTCTGAACACCGTCTGTACCTCACCTGTGTGATGAAGTACATCTACTCCCTAGTCACACACAGCACAGCTCAGGAAGGCAGATGGGCTTTGTTTATGTTGTGAAGTTCCTAGGGCTCCATCTGCTTCCTGAGAGACACTGAATCAGAATGTGTGCCTTGGTAGGCAGGACAATGAAGGTGGCTGGTGAAGCCAACGTCTCTGAATCTCAGCTCTGGAGTCAGAAGTTACGGATTCAAATCCTTCACACCTGCCGTAGCTGTTACAGAGTTGTGGGAGATCCAGTTGCCTCTTGGAGACTCAGTTCTTGCACTCACCTGAATGAGAGCTAGAGAGATCCTATTCTACTGTGAAGGGCAGCAGCGTGCTCTCTGGGGAGTGGCTGGAAAATCAGAAACGTGAGTGCAGATGGTATTTCTAAGTCATTTTAAATTACAGATGCTGAAGAGATGGGCCCCTGGGTAAGAGTGGTTACTTACTCTTCAGAGGACCCAGGTTCAGTTCCCAGCACCCACAGAGCAGTCCACAATCACCTATAACTGCAGTTCCAAAGGACACAAATGGTCAGCATGAGCTCTTGTTGGTCAACATGGGTTCTTGAATGCATATAACGCACATAAGCTCATGCAGGCATTCACACATACACACACATATACATAAATATAATATATAAACCTAAAATGTTTTTAATTACAACAATTTTATTACATAAGCTCACACAGACATACAGGCACACACACATACATATACACATAAATATAATAAGTAAACCTAAAAATATTTTAGTTACAACAATTTTATTCATAGAATATATATCCTTCCTAAAAATAAAATAGGCAGAGGTGGAGATTAAAAATTAGATCAAAGGAGGAATATAAAGAAGGGAAGGATTATAGTTTTAGCTAGAATAGTCAAGGACTTTTGAGACGGCATCTAAGTTTGGTGTGTTACTATTTCTTTGGATGATGGTCCTATTTAATGAGCTCTCTGGCAATAATAAATGAGTACAGCTGCAAAGAGGAGCATTGGAAGGTTGGGGAGTGAAGAGTAGACAGTTGGCTGCTGTCTTTGCTGAATCTGAGGTATTTCTTAATGAAGACTAAGTAATTGGGTGTGCACATCTGAGGCTTAAGGGCATCGTCAGGCTACAGGTACAAATTCTATGTCTTAGGTGTCCAAAAGGCCTTTGAAACTGGACTTGATTCGATCTCCAAGGACACGAATGTAGAAAGAATGAAAAGGGGGCTGCAGGTTCTAGTCCATCAAGGAGAAAAGAGGAAGGACGAAGAAGGGAGTCACTGGAGGAACTGTGAGAGAAGTGAGGCAAAAAGGAGGGGGAGATGGAAAAGTGGGGATGAGAAAAGTGGGGGTGGGGGAAAGAGAGTGTGTCAGTACAGTAAGAGAGAGAGAGAGAGAGAGAGAGAGAGAGAGAGAGAGAGAGAGAGAGAGAGAGGTGCACATGTAGGAGGGTAACCAACAAGTATGTTATACAGGCTTCCTCAGAAGTAGGCAATGGAGCTATCTGGTAGCTAGCCCAGTGTGTATGATCACAGAAAGGCGCCTTCTCACTGGGGACCCTTGCTGTTTGATAGCACATATGATATATGATTGACTTAAGGATGAACACCAGGCAAGATGGCACTAAAGAGCACATACAAGACCTTCAGTTCCATTTCATAGGCAGACGAATTCAATCTTTTATAAACAGGTATTTGGGGGGACAGAAGGGAAGATGTATTGGAAGATGGGGTGGTAACAAGGAAGATTCCAGGGAGGAAGACCATTTCTGTGCCTGAAGTCTACTCTGGTGAGAGCCTGAACTACAGGAGAAATAGATACAAAGGGGAGAAGTGTGTGTCAGCTTTCACTGATGGTAACAAATCACTTGAGGTAATCGAGCTAATGAGAGATTATTTGTCTCGAAGTTTGGCAGCCTTATTGCTTTGAGCCCCTGACACATCACAAGTAGAAAGCATATTTGGTGAAGGTAAATTATTCCCCTCATGGGCGTAGGCAAAAGAAGAAGATTGGGTAGGCAAGTGTCCGCAAATATCCTTTAGAGACTTGCCCTGAATAACCCAATGACTTTCTACAAGGCTTTACTTCCCAAAGGTTCAGTCCCCTCTCAATGGCACTATCTTGGAGGCCCACACATAGGCCTGTGAGGGACATTCAAGGTCCAAACCCTATCAGGAAGATGGACCTGAGAGGCTTTGGGCAATAGAAATAGCAACATGTGGAACATGTATGTGGTCAGCGGTTGTGGAAGGGTTTACTAAGGGGAAGGATTTAGACAACTCTGGGGCTTCTGTCTTGTGACTGGGGGATAGAGTTCACAGTAGAGTTTTGTTGAGAGATGGAGAAGGGACTGTCACATTAACTGGTTTATGTATTAATTATTAAGAATCAGCAGGGACTTGGGAGCTCCCCTCCTCGCTAATTACTTAGCTGGTAATTAGGTGCTGACTGATTAATGCTCTTGCCTGCCCCCCATGGGGTGGGAGGAGAGGCTCTGAGCCATCCTGAGTTGTGGAATATCATCACAGAGAGGCCACTTAGAGTCTGTGCGGTTGGTGGCGCCCTCCATTTATCTCAGTCACCAAACTCTGAAGAGCCATCCTCACTATCAGGGTTTTCTTTTTCTATAGTTCTTCAGGGTTCTCCCTCAGTCAGAGGAAGCCAGAGTTGTATGTACCATGGGTGGAGATCCTCAGGAGAGGCTTTTACAGAGATGCCTTGGCAACTTTGATCTTCAGATACCTGCTATAAGTTGTCCATGCACCTGTCAACTTCATGTCAGGGTTTAATCTTCCACTTCGGAACTATGGCTTCTCCTTATCTGGGCTTTTGTTATCCTGAAAACTGCTTGCCCACTATAAAATGAATGAATGTCCCCAAGGCTGTTGTAGCAGCTTAGTGATAAGCACTGGGGAACAACCTGAAGCTGTGTAACCAATGTTCTTGCAACATATTAAGTCCCCCCCACCCCCCAGAGACCTAAGTTGCTTTAATTTATTTGGTACATTCTAGACTCTCGTCGGAGCAGTGAGGAATGGTGTAATTGGGAGAAATGGTCGAGACACTCCTTTTCACTTCCCAGTTCCACGCATCCTCATGGAGAAGACCAAGAAGACCCCTGGCAGCAGAAACAAACAGTAGTTGCTGTTGAGCATGGGCAGAGAAGCTCCCTGGTGCTCAGCTAACTCCTCTGTTTTATCCAGAAAGTTCCAGCCCATGGGATGGTACTGCACATATTGAGAGTGGCTCTTCACCCCCTCAATTCAACATCTCTGTAGCTACCTTCACGGTCACACCCAGAGGCATTTCATCTAAGGAAGTGCTTCTCAACCTTCCTAATGCTCTGACTCCTTAATACAGTTCCTTGTGTTGTTATGACCCCCCAATCGGAGAATCATTTGGTTGCTACTTCATAACTGTAATTTTGCTACTGTTATGAACCATAATGTAAGTGTCTGATATGCAGGGTATCTGATATGTGACCTCTGTGAAAGAGTCGTTTGACCCCCGAAGGGGTCACAGTCCACAGATTTAAACCCGCTGTCCCAGTCAGGGCAACAGTGAGGATTAACCTTCACAGAACCTGATTTCTCAGTTGTCAACTAGAGATGAGCTGGTATCTACTCCAGACCAGGATGTAAGCTCTCTAGAGAGTAGCATTCTGCATCGTACCTTGCTGTCTATATACATACATAACAGTGAGGACCTTTAGGACTCACTGGTATGTGACATCATCTCGGAGGCCACTCTTGATTCTCCAGGTCTGGGTCAGATTCCCACTAATACACCAAAGATTCATAGATCACAGAATAAATATATATTTTTCATTGCCTCATAATTTTGTTGAAGTATCCCAGTCCCCTGCTCCATAAGAGTAAGATGTAGTTCATCTCACGCTTCATAGTCAAGAGAATTGACAGACAAAAGAAGGCCAGTGGGCTAAATGACCTCTGGTATCCATGTTGGTTGTAATAGTCCATTGCTCTGGTATCTCTAATTAAATATGCATAATCATCAAGTTCTTTCTTATTGGTGTGTGACAGGGTATTGATCTCTACGTAAACCTGAGTTCAATGCCTTGCTTTGGTTCATTTCTCCTTTTTTAGTTCACAATACCAGAGAACATAGACACACAGGACCTTGGAGATGAATACCGATAGCTTGTAAGCAAATCGACAGGCTCAGGGAAGATGAATGACTCTGACAGTTGTGACTCAGGGTTGGGCCTGAGTCTCCTGTGAAGAGTCCCCTACCCTCTTCTCTGGCATCAAAGAGCTTATGATCAATGCAGTGGGAAAGAAGTATATTCAAAGGGACCGAGAGTACTGAGCAGGGAAAACAACACATGCTGCAGAGGTTTGGGGGAGATCTGAAGTCACTGCCGAAGTCTACTGAGGATTAAGAAATCCAGTGTTTCTAGTAGGGGTTCCCAAACTGGCATTCTGTGGTGCACCCCTGCAATCCCATGTCTCCTTTGAAAATAGGTGTTGACATGCACTGCAGTACTGTTCAATGCAAGGCTTTCTGCTTGAGTCTGTGAGGGAATGTGACAGTGTCCTAGCCAATGAAGGAGAGAAAGAGAGGGAAGAGATTTGTAAATGAGTGTGCACAATAAGTGAGGAGTCAGTGAGGGTGGAATAGGATGCTGTGCTGTCATCTGAGGCACTGGTCATTGTGTCCATTTCAAAGTATTGTCATCCATTGTATTACTTCAGTAAATAATATACTCAGTAAAGGTATATGTGTGGATTGCGTGCGAGCACGCGCGCACGCGCGCGCGCGCACACACACACACACACACACACACACACGCTAAATAAAGTGTATGAAAGAGAGTGTGTGTAAGCACCATTGTGATAGGCCTGTCTAATTTGAGACAATGCTGAAAGTCTAAGAGATTTGTGGAAGGATGGCTTAAAAGGAGCACATGCACTATTCAGAGTTGTAAACACTGACTCCGGTAGCCTGTGAGTCACAGCTATTAGAAACTGTTGGCATAAGGGAGGACTCATGTGTGAGTTCTCGTGAGTCACTTAGGAGGCTCTCGGTGTGGGAGCCTTGCTATGTGTTCCCCACAGTAGGTGTCTGCTCCCACAGGCCCTTCTGAAACCTGAAAGGGAGTGCTGTCGTTTGGCTGGCTTGAGGACTAAGCCTTCGGTAAAGTGTTCTGAGGCACAGGCCTGAGGTTGGGGAGGGCTATCACTTCCATTTCACGTAACTGGCATAAGCTAGAGGTCAGCACACTGGCCCATGGACCAAATTTGGCTCATTCTATTCTCTTGTAACTAAGCTTATTGGAGTGTCGCCATTTGTGTAGAAGTTGCACCAACATGGTAGAGCAATGGTTGGCCTCAACTCTCTACCACCTGGCTGGGTCCTGTTGCACTGTCTAAATGTGGTAAACAGTCTCTGCACTGTTTGGGGATTGCATGCATTTAATTTGTTTGATTCTCTAAAGTGACTTAATTAGCCTGTCCTGTTTGAGTAATTGAAAATCTTTTCTTGGCTGTTACTTGGTGGAAGATGCTTTGATTCCTCTAATGAGGGAATTCAGTCTGTTCTAAACATCAGTCACTACTTTCTTAAAATAGCTGGGAGTTGGAGACTGGCAATCTGTGCTGTCCAGGCTGCCTACCTGCCAGATCTAGCTTCAGGCTGGACCACGGGGTGGGTGCTTTTCTTCATCTGTAGCCCCTCCTGTTTTTCCTTTCATTTGTTTTCTATCTCTTCGCTTTCCTATCTCATAGCCCATCTACCACGGTTCAGAATGCCCAGCTTCGTGTCCATTTAAAGTGACTTGAAATAAACCCAGTGAAAGCTTAAAAGCTGATACCCACATAGGAGAGGAAACATGAAACATTTGTCTTTAGGCGTCTGTGTTATCTCACACACTTGATGACTGTTTCTAAATATATCCACTTGCCCACAAATTTCATAATTTCATTTTTTCCCTTAACAGCCGAATAATAATAGTCCATTGTGTAAATGGACCAAATTTTCATTATCTGTTCATCAGTTGATGGACATCTAGGCTGTTTCCAATTCCTGGCTGTTGTGCACAGAGCTGTAACGAACAGGAGTGAGCGAGCAAGCAAACGTCTGTGTGATAAGATGTAGAGTCCTTTGTGTGTGCCCAAGTCTTAGTAAGGCTAGATCTTGAGGTAGATTGATTTCATATTTTTTGTGGAACTTCCACACTGATTTTCATAGTAACTATACCCATTTGCGAATACCCCAGAAATAATAAGTGGGTTGCACTTTATTTCCTTGATTTTGGCCATTCTGAGTTGGGGTAAGGTAAAACCTCGAAATAGTTTTAGTTTATACGCTCTGTGCTGGCTAAAGTTGTCGAACATTTGAAAAGTGCTTCTCAGTTATTTGTGTTTCATCTTTTGAGAACTTTCTGTAGCTCTCCACCCCGGTCTTAACTAGGTTGTTTTCTTGGTGTTCAGGTCTTTCTGCTTATTTTCATTAGTTCTTTATAGATGCTAGCTACCAACCCCCTATATAATTGATTTAATTGGTAAAGATTCTCTCCCTTTCTGGTGGTTGCTGTTTGGCTCAGATGATGGTGTCTTTTGTGATGTAGCTGATTTTTGTTTTTGTTTTTGTTTTTAGTTTAATGGGGTTCGATTCATTAAATGTTGCTCTGAATGTCAGTGCCATCAGTGTGTGGATGAAAATGTCTAATTTAAATAACCACAGATCTTGGTTAGTTAATAAGGAGCCAGAGCTTGGTTAGTTAGTTAGTTAGGGGCCAGGGCAGAAGAGGAGCACTCTCAAAGACAGGGAAATGGAATATAGATTATAAAGACTAGAACACAAGGATTAAGTGGTAAAAAGAATGGGAAGGAACATGGGGAGAGAAAAGCCACATGGACACCTACTACTATAGAAGCTTTCCAAAATGCTCACATCTATGAAAGGAGTTTGAATGGAGGGACCATGTATTGGGGAGACAATGCCACAACTAGATATTTTATGTCACCAAGCAGAAACTCCAGTGCCAAGAATGGAGTTCGTTTTATTGAATCATTGTCCAAAGGGGTTCCATAGACGATTCCAAACAGCACAGAATATTGCCAAGTCTATTGGTTACCTCCACAACCTATGGTAAGGCCCGATGGCTGAAGACAGCTTAAATCATCAAACATGGAGAAACTGACGCGGCACCAAACCACAAACTTCACTCTTACTGACTAGGATTCATGGTGTTGGAAGATATTCTCTATGATACTAGAGGGGGAAAGTAACTGTCAACATCACCCACCTACAATTTCTGTGATCTACAACAGTGACCTGCTTGTAAGATAGACTGTTGCAGTAGTGGCACAGATGTTATGGATGTAACCAACTACTTTATGGTTGCATTTAAGGTCCAGTCCATGAGATGGGGCCCATACCTGACACTACTAAGGTGGCCAAGAAACTAAGAAAAAATAAAGCATGAGCCTTAAGGCAAAACCTACTACTATCATTCAGTAAAAAAGGAACATAGGAAAATCCCTGATGACATATTGCTATACTCATAGATCAGTGCATTGTTCAACCCTCCTCAGAGAAGTAGATATTCCTGTAGTAGATGACAAGACAGAGAGCAACAATGGGCAGGTGATGAGAGACTTTGGAGCACATCCTGAAAGGGATGCCTTTATCAAACTCCTTCCTCGAGGCTCAGGGATCTATGTGGAAGAGAAGGCAGAAACACTGTAAGAGTTAGAGGTAACAAGGACTCTAAGGAAAAGGGTCTTCCATACAAAACAGACCAGATACACATGAATGCATAGAGACTCTGACAACACACACAAGACCATCATAAGTTCAGAACAGACCAGATCTCAGCACTGAGAAGGAGAGGCGGACATAAAATTTCAATCTCAACCAAGAAGCTATTTAAAATTGATGCCTGCTGTGAGAAGGAAATTCAGTATTCTCTAATGAAGTGTTAATCACATGCAATTGGAGACTGATTCTCCCATGGAGTATCAGCCATACTCACGGCCAGGAGTGACTGGCCAACACAAAACGGATTCTATGATTTTTGTGGGGGCCTTTTGTTTCATTTTGTTTGGGTGTTTTGTCTTAGTGATTTTATATTTGTTTTGATTTTCACTTTTTATCTTCTTGTTTTGTTTTATTTTTAAGAGAGGGAGAGAGAAGAAACATAAAGTTGCGTGGGCAGGGAGATGGAGAAGCTCAGGGAGGGGAAAGAATATAATCAAAAATCCATTGTAAAAGTTTAATAAAAAAGAAAAAGTGGAGTTGATTTGTTCATTTCTATTCCTTCCACATTTATTCACATTAGCAGCTTTGACCCCAGCTGTGGAGTAAGACTAGAAAGAGGCAGACAGTCCAGTGACCTGATCCTGAGCTACTGTAGAAATCAGTCTACATTTCTAAAGCCACATATCTTCAGTGATCCAGGATTTCAGCAAATATATCTTCACGGACACAACTCTCCTACAAAGCCACATAAAACTAGTCAAGGCTTGAACAGAGCACCAAGGCTGTTTGGAATAGTGACTTGGAGAGGGTCTTCTACTTAGGCAGCCTAGAGAGTGGGCAGCGGCAGTGTTAAGGCAGAAGGTGATGCAAAAGCAGTAGTTCATAAGAGATGTTCACTGTCAAATGGACTCTGTCAAACATAAACAAAAACTAACATGTTGGGAGTATCCAGAAGGATGATACCAGAGCCTTGTTAGCTGACATGGCTTGCCCTCAACATGAGCATTCCTAGAAACATATATAGGACTTCAATCATCTGAGTGTGTAACTCAGTGGCTTAGACATGCGAAGTTCTTCAGCCATTACCACCATTTCTTGTCTCCCTAAATAAAAACAGAACGTTACTGTGTTTAACTTACTAAGCTTATAGATGGTATGCCACCATTCTGCTATCTTCATTTCCTTGGAAGCAAGTCGCCAATTCTTGTGCATATGAATGGGCAAGGGATTGATTATCCTGGGCAAGGACAGCAGGAGCTGGGCATTCTTGGAGGTTATGCTCGAAGCTATCTATAACAAACACTGTGCAAGTCACACAACCTAAAGTCAGGGAATCTCACATAAAATCTCTAGCCTCAGATTTAAGCTGGGCAAAGGATGGAATGTCTTCATCTGTTTGGGCTGCCATAACGAAACATCACAATCCTGGTGGCTTATAACCAACTGACTCATTTCTCAAAGTCTCAAGGCTGGAAAGTTCTAGTCAAGTCTGAGTCTGTGTCTGGTGAGGGCTTGTCTCTCACAGACAGCTCCTTCTTGTGTCTTTGTATAGTTGAAAAGGTAAGGTCTCTCTCTCTCTCTCTCTCTCTCTCTCTCTCTCTCTTTCTCTCTCTCTCTCTCTGTCACCTCCTTTTAAGGATATTAATCCTATTGCGAAGACAATGTCCCCATCATCTAATCACCTTCACAAGACCCCACCTTAGATTCCCATGATGCTCAGCAGCCTCACATCTTTGGACCCCTGACAACATGAGCAGAGAGGACAGACATGGGCAGCATTGTGGAGCTCTGAGTATGATCCCTAAATCTATGTGTGTATCCTTCATGTGGATCAGGACAACCCTCTAAGGAAGGGAACGTCTGCCCTCTTTTTGGTCCACATGCCCTCCTTGAACTGCTTCTAGGGATAGAGCCATCCTTCCTCATTTGCTCACATTTGCCACCAAGATGCTATTCTTGTTTGCTCTGTGATTTATTCTCTTTCTTCTGTGCAAATTCCCGCTGCCCTCTTTCCTGCTGAACTTCCCTGTGCAGTGAATAACAAGCAGTTCCCCTGGAGCTCTTGCATGGGGTTATGTATGAGCAATAGGGGTGCTTTAACAGCTGTTCTTTAAAATTCCCCAAACCAGCCATATATGTTCCCATTCTAGTTCTTCTTCATACATCAGCCCTCAATGAGGCAAGGCTTCATTCCAAACGCCAGCTCATGGGTGTACTTCTGAGTCACTGTATAGTCCATTTGTATCTTTGTATTTATTTCCTGAAACTCTAGAGAATGCTACTAATTCTGATCTTTAATTAATCAGCTCAAAATTACTCCAAATGACTATACCTTTTAGCCAAAGATGTGAATTGGTCCTCTGTAATTATAAAAGCTTCCGGTTGAATGTTTTGGAAAGACTATTAAAACATATTTGGGATTTAAAAAAAAGGTTTATAAGATAATGTTCAACAAAACAAAAATAACCACCAAATAGTATTTTCCTAAGTTCACTCCTGGAAATAAAATGCCATGTGCCTACCCACTGGTCAAAATTAAATTGCCGATCTCTAGGGTTGATGACAATGTGGTAAAGCAGGCGTAGACTGTGCACTGCTAGACTAGAAACTGGACTCAACTCTCTGCAGGCACGCAGATGTATCTATCATAGTTTTAAATATACACTCTCCCACTCAGTGGTTCTATACCTAGCAATTAATTTTAAATTATCCTTCCACACAAGTGTATGACTCTATGTCTGCTTGTCTTCATCACGGTGCCGGTTTTCAGAAAGAACCAGAAACACAGATTGCCAGGGGAACTCTCTCCTTGGAGAAGTATGCACAAATGTCTACCCCATCCCAAAGGACACCAATAGCAAACCAAGGAATGAGTCCACCAAAGCCCTACTTGGGAAGCCAATGAGCTTATCTGGATAGTTTACAGAGCATGGGTGTGGCATTACTTAAGGAATGTGAGTGACTCCAAAGTTGCCGTACTGAAAGGTCTCACCCTGGCACAGATGATGACTTACCTGTGCAGGCTGAGTCATGTTCCAAGATCTGTAGTAGCTCTAGATTAGGGAAGAATTACAGATAAATGGCCAGAGGGTTCAGTGGAGAGTGTCTGGACTCTCTGATGAGGGGCCAGTAGCCCTCCCCACCCACTCTTTAAGGAGGGATCATCAGGCCTGATTTTGAGGGTCTCTTGCAAGTACCCATATCTGCTTGGATGAAGATGATTCTTGAGATAGCTACAGGATTGTGTTCAAGCAGATATTCATCGACAACAGTCTAGATGAACCGTTATGGCAAGTCTCTATCCTGGAGGAACATGCAACACGTAAAATAATGAGGCAGATCTTTATGAGCCTACATGAAAGGTAGGTATAACATTGTGTTAGTTGGAAGAAGTCCTAGAGATGATATTTTAGAATGCACATATGCACATATATAATCACATATACATATAATATATATGGGTTTATATGATATGTCTGACTATGTGTATAAAATCTATATGTTGACACCAACATACATATTTTAGGGCAGATACACACTAGTCCATCAGTATGGGATTGCTCTTTCTGTTGAAGAATAGAATTTTCTAGAATGTGGTGGGACTGCTTTCTGTTTTACTGCATGTAATTTAAATTTCTTTTATTTCTTTATTTATGTACTTTATTAACATTGTTGCTTCTGTAACTCTTGGTTTTTTGGGTTTTTGTTGTTGTTTTTGGGTTTTGGTTTTTAATTGTTAATTTATTTTAACAACTTATTTATTTTTATTTTATGTACATTGGTGTTTTGCTTATTTCTGTGTGAGAGTATCAGATCCCCTGAAACTGCAGTTATAGACAGTTATAAGCAGCCATACAGGTTCTGGGAATTTAACCCTGGTCCTCTGGAAGAGCAGCTGGTGCTCTTAACCACTGAGCCATCTCTCCAGCCGCTGCTTTTATAACTTTTATAAAACAATTTAAAATTGCCTCGTGGATTTATTAGAGAAGTATGTGTTTATTTTTAAGCAAAGCAAAAATTCTGTAATAAACTCTCTTCCAAAATACAATTACCATTATCCTTTCTATCTCAATCTACATATGCATTTGTAAAATTGAATTCTTCCATACAGGTTATTTAGTACGGGACTTCTTTTATTTCACAAAAAAGTAAATCAGTGTGATTATTGCCTTAAAGGTTAGACTATAAACATATATATGTGTCAGTAGATATTTATTAATTGTGTTCTGGATGGTTGTATAATTTGAAGCACAAGCTTGCTGGAAACTAGGAATTAGAAATAAAGAAGATTTCCCCCTGACAAAGTCTGGCATTGAGTGAGGCCTAGTGTAAAGTTCTGTTAGGTGAACACTGACTGTAACTGTCCCAAAGATTGTTGAGAAGGTGAATGGATGCATTTAAATGGCTCTAGGGTTAAAGTCAAGGCTCTACAGTTGCTGTCTCTGAAATGGGCTGGTTTTCATGCAGTCTGTCTGGCTTCGTTGAGATTGGTTCTAGGGTCATTGGCCAATATCCCCTTAGAAACAGTCACTGGCTCAAAAGGAAACAAATTTGACCGAATCACTGAAGACTTCCAGTTTTGAGGGAGAGAAAAATTTTACTCTAGGCTTGAACATAATGTAGACCCAGCTCACTTGTGTTCCAGGAAGGAGATCCGATCTGAGATTCTAGGAGCACAAAACAGAGACATAAATGGGGTAGAGGAGGGCAAAGGGTGAGGGTGCCATGTCCTGGTTATATGGTCTGCTCTTGTGAACCCCCTTTTGACCAGTTCTCTATAGACTCCTTAGCTATTTTATCCAAAACACTCCCTTTGGATTACATCACTTAAAATGGGGGTTACCATCCTCACAACCCAGATTTCCAGGAGATATACCTTATGTCTAACTGCTTTTGTGTAACGGTCTTTTATTGATCTACCTCCCCACTGGACCTTATGCTTCGTGAGGACAGGACCTGGGTAATATTCACCTTTGCATCTCCAGTTCCCAGCACTGAGTATCTACTGCATGAACAAAATGCCTTGACTGTCAACATGAGTTGTCCAATGGCTCTGGCTAAGCCAGGGCTAAAACCTGCTTATATAATCTGTAAAACAAAGCAGGGATGGGAACGGAATTAACATTACGGGGTGCCTTCCCAGAGCTAGGTAATTGTATAACAGTATGTCACTTAACTAGAAACCCAATTCCTCCTTGTCCTGCTCTCCAACCACAGAGCTTCCATGCAAAACATTGAGCAAAACCAAGATACCGGTGGAGAGTTTGCACTTCTGACTTCAAGGCATTGCGGCTTTATAAATTCTTACCATTGAAATATGTGACTTCATTAAAATGTGCCATTTTCATAGTCAAATATTGAAGGTTCCCTTAAAATTCTATAAATTGATATATTGGAACCCAGTTACCGAATGGTCTGAGTTGAGTGATATGGCCACGTATACACAGGCCAACATAAGGCAGCCCTTCCACCTCTCCACACTGCAAGTGAGTCCTCCACATAAGTCCTGTTTTGTTTGGGAGATAGATGGCCAGGAGAGAAGCATTAAATGGCCCATATTCCAGAGGGTTCTCTCTACTTGTCCCCTGACCCGCTGTGCTCAGAAGCTATGCATTAGCAAGGGGCTCTAAGTCAGGATGCCAGGCTCCACCCATGGGCAAGTCATACTTAGGCGAGCTTTTTCAAGGCAGAAAGATGAAAACTGTCCTTCCTATGCAACTACTTACTATAGCACAGCAGGTATGAGTGTGCTCTCTCTTTGCTGTGTATAAAAGCTTGTCCCAAGATTCTACCATAACATCTGTGAATCCTCAAGTCTCTTACATAAAATGTCATAATATTTGCATCAAACCTAGGCACATACTTCAACATGCCTTAAATACTCTCCACATTATTTTTAATAGCTAACAGAATCTAAATGCTGTGTACATGGTTAGAAAACCATACTGTATTGTTTAGAAAAATAGTGACTATTAGAAGTCTCTTCATATTTTGTTCTGTTACAGTTTTTTTTTTCCAATATTTTCAAACCAACTAAACACGGGCAATAAATCCAAGACAGGTGAGTCTAGCTTATCTGGAGAGGCCATTGTTGCTTTAGGTGAATGGTGGGGTCTAACAAAATTTACCTCAAAGTAGACTTAGAAATACTGAAACCGTTGTCAAAGAAAACGAAGCAGAACCAATGCATTCCCCAGGGAAGAAGGCCCTAAGCCCAGATCTTGGGGTACCGAGGAAAGCCAGGGTTACGAAGACCAATGACCTCAGTTATCTCAGTTACAGACCCTTCCCTGGCACCCATATTGAGGGCTCAGCAAGAAGAATTCCCTAGTTAATGCCTTGGGGGATAAAACACGGCCAATGAAGTTAAATACTCATGGGTCACCGTGGAGCCTTGTACTTCCATCGATAACTGACCCTCATCAAAGATACTTCAGCCCAGCCGAGCTCTCTGACTTGCCTGTTAGCTACCAGCTGTTTCATGAGAGAGAAGGGTAATGGGAAAATTGGAGGCAGATCGTGTTTGATTTGTGGAGCCGCGCAGCAGCACGTTTGCCAGCGGGAGTTGTGGATAGATGTCGCAGGTAGCCAAGTACAGTTGGAGCTTCTAAAAACTTGGCAAGCATGTTGCATCTGGAAATTGTCCAGTGAAACTTCAGAGATTGAGTAAATAGATGTTTACAATTCCTTGTACCTGCTTTCTGTGGCATCTCTCCCCTGTAAGCTCAATCAACATTTGTTTCCTGGTCCTCTGGTTACCACTCTTCTTAATGTGGAAAGACAGAAGAAACGCCCAACCTAGGACCTGACCTCTGAGAGTGATCTAGTCTCTTCAATGGAAGGAAAGTGACCCCCTATGTAGGTTTGTGCTGCTTTCCTAATTGTGGGACAAGCCCAACTCTAAGGGTTGTCAGTGTGTACCCCGTACACTGACACAGGTATACTTTCTTGATTTTTTTCATGTCACTTCAGAGTAAAGCTAATCACAAAACGAGGACCGTATAGCTTGGCCTGGTGGCTCACGCCTTTAATCCCAGCACTTGGGAAGCAGAGGCAGGTGGATCTCTGAGTTCCAGGCCAGCCTGGTCTACAAAGTGAGTTCCAGAATAGCCAGGGTTACACAGAGAAATCCTGTCTTGAAAACCCAAAAGAATAAAAAGTACCACACACAGGTATCTCAGCAGTGTCCCTGCCGGAAAGGCCCTGGAACTATGTCCCACTGCCAAATAGAGGAGCAAGGTTGGCAGGAGAAGAGGGGAGACCAAAGACCAATGACAGAAAGAGCAGTCAGGCTCTGTGTAGGGATCTAGCTTGCTGTGACCACAGCCCTCTTGGTCATAACTTCCACTGGCTTCCAGGTAACCCAGATATACATCCCAAATTCAGTAAGGAAAACTAAATCAAGGTGTCAGTCGAGCATTTCCTGCTGGCTCATTTTACACAGCCATTTTTTTTTTACTGATAGTTGTCATATTTTGAGAGATGTACCCAGTCCTTCCTGGTTGGCTGTGGATCCATGAGCCCCTCATAAGGGAATTGCCTCACACAATCCTGGGGTTGTCTCCTCCTTCCATGTTTTTGGTACTTCTACATTTGGTGGTCAGCTCTCTTACACTTTGACCAGGTTTTTCTGAAAATTTCTGGACTATTTTATATTTTCCCATGTTAGCCCTTGCCCATGAGGTCTGTGATTAGCTGGCTTTCTTCAGACTGCTGCCCTGAGTCTTAACAAGGCTTCTCTGTATGCTGCATTGGGAGCACAGGACAGGTAGATTGGCTTCTCTGATGTTACACTTAGAGCTTCTGACAAGGGGAAAGAGATGTTCTGTCACCACCTTGTAACTAATTTACACCCTTCTTTTCATCTCCAATTGCTCTCTTTTATGCCATCCATTCAAGCCAGCAAGAGAGCCCTCTGGCTTGGCCTTACATAGCAGCAGTCTTTGAGAAGACTTTCAAGACATTTGCCTCCCTGTGTTCATCAATGACATGCTAAGAGTCACTGTGGAATGAAAGGTTAGACTCTCAGATTTCTCTTGCAGCCCTGCCAGGCCAGCAGCAGCTCCTGCAGTTGGCTTTGTGAGATAATTCAAGGTCCTGGATAGTGAGGTTCAGTCACAGACAGAATCTCCATCCCCATAAGCCAAGAAACTCCATCCTCACAAGTTGTGTATCAGACCCACAGAAGAGCCTCTCACTGGCCTGTAAGTCCAGACATAGACCTTGCAAATTTTCATTCTTTGTTGCATAACTGGAGCTTGATTCTTCCTGGGATTAAGCCAGTACTGGATTCGGAGCATCCTCTTCAGAATCTCTTCTTAGTATACATTGGTTAAGTTTGTCCCTTAACAATTTTATACATGTGTATAGTGTATTCTGTTTACTCTTGCCCCCAACTCTTTGATACCTTCTTCCCACCTCTGCCTTCTCTCCCTCCTTTATACACTTTTTTATTTTGTTTTGTGACCCATTGATTTTTTTTAACCAGGGTCATCTGTGTGGCCAAGTGTTTAGAACGATCCCTTGTTACCTGGTGGACTCACTGTTGGGTACACAAGGGGAGACAACGGTCATCCTTCCCCTAGAATCCATCAGTAGTTCAGCAAGGAGAAGTAGGGCTCCACGAGTCTTCCCAAACACCTGACTGACAGTTGACACGTCCAGTCGCGTACAGATTCGGTGTAGGCAGACATAGCAGACACAGGATCAAGCTTGCAATGGCTGCCATGCCCTGAGGATAGCTCTTCCTCCCTCTCTTTAGCTCTTACACTCTTTCTGCTTCCTCTTCTGTGCATCCACGTTGCTCCTTGGGCCTTGTAGGAATTGGTATAAATGTCCTGTCTATGGCCGAGCACTCAACCATCATTCATTCTAAGCATCCCGAGCTGCTGCAAGCCTCTCTACTCACTGCAAAGAGAAGCTCCTCTGATTAAGGATTCAAGTCGTGCTTGTGAGTACAGACACAACGGTTTAGACTGCAGTTTGTGGCCAGCACATCCTTCCCAAGCATCTCGGTGCCTGCAGAGAAAACGCCCGTCTTCCCCAACTGCCAGGACAGACCACTTGTTCATTTCCTCTCTTACTGACCTTTCTGTAATGATAATGAATACCTGGGTTACTAAGGTTGCAAAGAGAACAGGCTTGTTTGGGCTCACAACTCTGAAATTCCCAGCCCTGAATGATTTCCCGTAGCTATGGGCCTGTGGTAAGACAGATCATCACAACTGGAGTGAACCGTTTCCCTTTATGTCTAGGGAGCAAAACAAATGAAGAAGGGACCGCACAAACTCCCTCAAGGGCAGCCCATCAATAACTTTAAGACCTCCCACTAGGTCCCACCTCTTAATGATTCACAACCCTTACCCTGGGGACCAAACCTTTACCATATTCAACTTCAAACCGCCCCCATCTCCCATCTTGGCCTTCTTCTAGCCTTGTTCATTCTCCCTATTGAAAAAGAACTCATTTCTGCCTGATCTTAGCACTTAGTGCCTTACTGTGAGGATATTTTTCATACTGAAGAGAAGATACCTTTCCCTTCTGAAAGATAGTTTAAAACTAATGTTTCTCCTCACCTAAATGTCTGCATTTATTTTAGTTTGACACCACTTTTTAGATTTTATTATTTAAAACTGACTATATTGAACATGATCCTTTTTATGATGTCCTAAGTTTGTCCTGGAGCCATGTGTTATGACATTTAAGTAGACCAATGTGGCAAGCTGAATAGCTTGGGGTACTATCATGGGGACCAATTTATTTCTTGGAAGTATTCTCTATTTATCTTTCTTGCAATTTTTCAGTTATATTGAGCTCATGGGATAGAGCTTAATGGAGACCTTTCATTTGACCAGAAAAGTTTTTAAACAACATTGTTTAAAAATCAATCTCAGCTGAGTATATGGGCCTACACCTCCAATCCCAGAACTAAGTGACAAAGGCAGGAAAACCAAGAGTTTTTAAGGCCATTCTTAGATACATAGTGAGTTTAAGGTTAGTGTAGGCTTCAAGAGATTCTGTTTCAAAAACAAACAAAATAATGAATCCTATCCCAGTATGATGGCATACTCTAAAATCCTATTGTGTTGAGGGGGCTGGAGCAAGAGGAGTGTAAGTTTGATGCCAGCCTGCACCACATAAAACTTTTTTCTCAAATATCCAAATTAAAAAGTTTTTTTTAAAAGACAAGAATACTATTTTCTATATAGCACCTATGTATGCATAAATTGTCCATTCTCCTATTCACAAATTAACCTCAGGGAACATAATGTGAACTGACTTTCTGAAAAGCTATTATGGTGTGATTTGGACATCTGACCATTATTTTCCTTTCCCTGCTGTATATTAACACAGAGTAGTCAATCAGTCAATCAATCAATAAGTGAATAAACTCTTCCAAGCTGGGTGCTGGTGGTAGCATGTGCCCTTTATCCCAGCACTTGGAAGGCAGAGGCAGGCAGATCTCCAAGTCTGAGGGTCAGCCTAGTCTACAGAGCCAGGTCAACCAGGGCTACACAGAGAAGCTCTGTTTCAAAACAAACGAAACAAAACAAACAAACTCTTCCACAGACAAACTGGTACTAGGATTGCTCAATTACACGTGTAACTTCCAGAAGAATTCGTGTACAGTTCTGTTATGGGGAGAGGGGAAGGAAGCCTGTAGTATAGAAGAAAGGCGTACAGTTGTGAGCCTTTCCAGTGTAGAGCTGATAGCATATATGCTCACTGGCCAATGAGAAACAGAGCATCTCTTCCAATTTGCACACATTCCCAAACATAGCAGTTGTGATTAGGGCTCAGCCATTCCACTTTCTGGTCTTGGGCTCTCCCCATGACACTAAGAGCCTTCCTTCTAGGGACTTCTATGAAGTCAGGACCCAAGGACAATGATGGTTTGTTTTGTGTTACTGGTTCTACCCTGGACCTCTGCAGCTTGTTGCTTTCGCTGCTGTTCTCAGCACAAGGAGCTACTGTCCATATACACCCCTTTTAAAAAATATTTTATTTACTACTCATGCATCCGTGTGACATGTTTGGATACAATCCATCCCCCATTGACCCCCATTGCTATTTTGTCTTCCTTTCCTGATCAGCATTCAGACTGAGACATTCATGAGCTCATTTCTGACTCCCCCCACAGGTCAGTCGTGATAAGAGGTGTGGTCTCCATGTATCCTTTCTCCCAGAAAGGTAGGCTAGACCAAAGGTTTCTTTCCTTCTGGGTCTCTGAGACCAGGTCTATTTCTGAGTACCTGATTATTTCTCAGATCTGCTAAAAATCTTCCCAAGTTTCTGGAAGATGGAAGGAATCCTGAACACTAAGACAGCATACAGTTCTACCTTATTAAACTGTTATTAAAGCCTCTCATGGCACTTCAAAGACATGTATGTTTCACATACTGGTCTCCAGTTCTCTCTTGAGGGCCACACAGACTGAAATGGAGCATGTCCATGGAGGTCACCTTTCCACTCCAGAGAGCTTGAGAGATGTAGTCAAAACCTCACTGGGGAAGGCATGTGCCTCTCCCCAAACAAGAAACCTTTGATCTAGCTCACCTTTCTAGGGCTTTCACTGTGAAACTACACATTCTATAGATGCAGATGTCTTCTGGGACTCACAGATGTGTTCCTGGAGACTATGACATTGATTTTTGACACCTATTAGTTACTGTGGTAACCACAAAACAAATATAATACCTAGCCCCAACACAATAAATTATCAGAATCCTAAAGAGAAGGATCTTACCATATAAGGCAAATTTCTTTCCAAGCTCTTTAAGTGTGAAATGCAGGAAGATATTTAAAGATCGTCTTACCAGCAGGTAGAAGAGAATACCAATGTGTGCACATTAAATCACAGGTCTTACAAGTGGGAATGTAAGGAAACAGTAATTATCCTAACTCCTAAATGATAGTCGCTGGCTGGAACCAGTTCTGGTGAAGTTATGAACCTGTAGAAATAATATAGAGTTAATGAACCCTGAAAAACTCTGGGGTGCTTTCTTCCTCCTGCTCTATGTTTATGTATGCACCTCACATTTTTAGTGTCTGCTTACCTTTGATAAAGCAAATAAATTTACTTTGAGAAACAGATATCATTTCTCTTTCCATTCAAGAAGTGAGATTTTTTTTTCTTTTGCCTGTGTATATTGTATAGTATGTGTATGTGTGTGATGTACATGTATGTCGGGTATGTGTGCACATGTGTGTGGAGGCCAGAGGTTGGTGTGGAGTCTTTTCCTTAATCTCTACTTTAATTCTTTTTTTAGACAAGGCCTCTACCTGGACCCAGAACTCACTGATTTAGGTGGTCGGACTTGCTAGCCTGCCTCTGAGGTCCCTGTCTCTCCTTCCATGCACCGGGACTCCCAGGAGTCTGCCACATCCTCTTGGCATTCATAGACGCTGAGATGTGTTCCTCACACTTGCATGACAAGCACTTTGCCTGCTGAGCCATCTTCGTAAACGATAAATGTGTATTTTAAAAAAGAGCTCTGACCTCATGGTGCAGTAAAACCAACTCTTCAGGAGTGGGCAAATGGGTCCAGTGAGGGTCTAAGTTTCATTTTACAGTGGTGGCCTCTCCTGTCCTATTAAGAACCGTGTGAGGAAAGTGGTCGCAGACTCCTTCCTCTAACAGCAGATAGATAAGGAGAATCAAGGTAGCTGCTAAGGATTTAATGGAGTAAAACCTCCAGACATGGAAGGCTTTAGCAGATTATCAGTCAATATATGGATGAAGAGTTTGAGACGACTCTGAACTCCAGTCAAGGTGACAGAGAGCCAGCTCAGCTCACAGAGGTAAGAGGGGATGACCATTACAAATAGTCAGAACAGCACCATCAGCTGTGTCTCCATAGGCAACGTGCTTGGATACAAAGTGACATGGACCCAGAGCTTCTCACAAGGTTCAGAGAGGATGACCTGCAGACAGCTGCCCTAAGAAAGTTTGTCGGATACAAACTACAAAATTCTGAGCTGGATCAGGCCCAAAAAACCTGTATTGTATTTATATTCCATGGAACTTTGGATTTTATACTTTCTCCTTAGTTATTTAAAAATGGATCCATTATGGGTGAGGATAAACACTGTCAGAAGCACACTGTCAGAAATATTAGGCACTCTGTGGCCTTTCACAACGTTGGAGTTTACCGAACATGCCTGAATTCACAAGTTTCATTGGCTACAACTTGGCAGATCCTTTGATAGCTTGTAGCATGAAATATTAATAAAGCAAATCCACACTTACGCCCACTAGGCACCGGCCGGCAGTCCCAGTCTGTTTTCAGCCCTGCAGACAGGCTGAGATCACATTTTTTCCCTTTTGCCAAAGTCTGTCCCACCAAGGCTGGCTCTGTCTCTCCAAAGCTCCGAAATCTCTCTCTCAGACTGGCTGCTACCAAATCTGCCCAGCACCCCCAAATTCCTATAGCTATCTGGGGTGCACTTCCTGCAAACCTATGTCCTGTCACAGTTACTGTTCCCTGGAATTCAGTTGAGTTGCCCCGTGAAGGAAAACAATCAATCATAGTTTAGCATCAACAGATAACAATCGCTGGGCACAGAATCTAGCATCCCAAATTCCCCAACTATATACTAAGTTAGAAATCTTCTGGTGGCTGATCCTAGTGGATCCACAACTCAAACTAACAGCCTATATGTGCCTTCTCTCGCAGTCCATAAAGCAAGTTCCTTTTTCCTGCAGGCCCTCTTTCTCTCCCCGATCCAGAAGTCCCACCTCCTTGCCCAGTGATTGGTTTCTTGTCGTCTTTATTTATTAGGGGAAAATCCCACTACAATAGCTGACTGTGGATAACACAGTTCTTTCATTCTAGTCTTAACCGCTACCTCTCACACCACATAAGACACTATATACATGCATACATACATACATACATACATACAATGTGTGTATGTACATATGTATGTGTGTGAATGACACACAGAGAAGGGGAGGGACAAATGTGTTACAGAAAGCCTACAAAAACTTAAGGAGGCTTCATTGGAATTCAAGAAGTTCAAGGAGGTCTTGCGCAGTCAGAAAGCAAAGAGATGTGCAGTCTTTGGAGGACTTAGGCTAGGACAAAGAAGCCTGCTAGGGAGCTGCTGCTGAGTCACAGCCATTCAAACCACCATGCGTTGCCGTTAGTACCAGTTCTGCCTTCTAGTCCCATGCTCCCAGAAATAAGACTCAGACTCAAACTATGTCTACAAATCACTTGGCCATATAGCAAGGCTCTACTCTGATAGATCATAACTAAAGATAATCCATTTATTTTTAACCCACATTCTGCCATGTGTCTGGTCACCTGCGCTCAGGTGCCATGGGTTAGTCTTGTCACATTTTCCTGGCCAATCTCCTGCCTGGCTTTATCCCAGAATTCTTTCTCCTCGTGGATGTCCCACCTTCTATTTCCTGCCCTAAGCCATAGGCCATAGGCTTTTTAATTGACAGGTGATGAATCCATACAACACAAGGTATTCTCTCTACAACTGTGTCAGAACTGAGCCTAGCCTTGGGGTTGAATGAAGCTATTAAAGCATGATGTGAAACCAGAAAGGGAAGGACCAGGGCTAGATAGGCCATGTCAGCAGTAGAAGCTAAGCAAGAAAGCCTGCCTGGTAGAGTTGGGAATTCTGCCTATCAGTGGCCAGATGGCAGGTTGGTAGAGCCATGCCCACTGAGGTATTTGATGCCCTCCTTCTTATGGAGCCCTGGTGAGGGAGTTGCACTCATCATGCCCTGGTGTATTTGATAAGCTGTGGGCCTGGCTTACTTAGACACAGCCTGAAAACCTATCTTGTATATAATATGGACTAACTTTGAGTAGGGCACAACCTGATCTCTACAGACATAACTCAGAATGCAGATAAGAACAAAAGAGAAGTAAATCTTTCTAGACTCAATTTCTGCACAGACTAGCTGCCCACTAAGGGCTTTTCATCTCATTCCCCACAATGGCATAAGCTAAAGTTTGATTTTTACTGGACTCCTAGGTGATAACAGGCCCAACTTCAGGGATCTGTGCCAGGTCCAGTTACTTGCCCACCTCTGCTCCCCAAATTAAAAGGCAGAGGGTAATGTGGGAGCATGAAAGAATTCTACTCATCATCAGACTACTGGGAAGACAAATTGACCAAGCATCTTTAATCTGTCTGCCAGAGAGCTGCCATGAGGTTCAGGTTCAAACAGGGGGAGAATTTGGTTGGTATTTTGATCACTCAGGTTGATCATTATCTGATCTGAGCATTATCTGAGGTCTGGTTCTGCCAGAGCCAGAGAAGTCGATATTACTTGCAGTAGGCAAATTTGTTCCTATAACAAATGGCTGCTTCTGCTAAGGAAGAATGCCCCCAGTCCTTCTCATGGGATAATTGCTAGGACCTAAGAGGGGACAGTCTCATCACGGGGTGACCTGTCTACAAAGGTCTGGGATCCAAGTGACTGCAGCAGAGAATAACTCCACCAGAAGATGAGATGGTGGTGGCTACTTCAGTTGAGCATTGACAGGGAACCCTAGGCTATTTCAGTGGCCCAAATGACACCATGAACGCTGGTGGTTACAGTAACTCAGTTCTGGAAAACAAACCTAAGTCTTGTCTTCAGCCTTGAAGAGGAAGGTTACCAGCTCTAGATAGTTAAACCCTAAATGATTGACACGTCTGTGTCCATAGCTAAGTGGGAATCCGACCCAGAGACGTCTGGTGATTAAGGAGACAGAGGGATGAAATAAAGGCATGCATGTCCAGCTCTACCCGGCTTTCAGATACCCACCAGGTCTCTGCAGATCCGAGAGATAGAACTTTGTATGATATATAGTTCTGTCAGGCTTATTTTTATGGTTATTTTGTCTCGATTTCTTCCTTCTCTTATTTGTTTTTATGTAGAACATTTTAAAATTTACTTTTCTCAAACCATAAAGAAAACCATTAAGATTTTAAAAAAATCATTTTATTCATGCATACACACATTCACACACAATCACACACACACGGAGACACACACAACCACACACGTAATCACACACACACAGAGACACACACAACCACACACACATAGAGACACACACAACCACACATACAATCACACACACATTCATACACACAATCACACACACACAAACACACACACACACAGCCACACACACATACAACTCTCTCACACACACACAGACACACACAACCACATACACAATCACACACACACATAGAGACACACACAACCACATACACAATCACACACACATAGAGACACACACAGTCACACACACACACACAATCACACACACACACACACATAGAGACACACACAATCACACACACACAATCATACACACCCATGTCAGGTTGCTAGAGATGCAGTCCAACATGGAGGGCAAGCTCCATCCAAGACAAAATGTTAGCACAATAACCAACAAACGGCATAAGGGAACACTGGAAAGCATTTTGAGGAATTATGCACATTTATTTTTTCCTTGGCATGCTATTTTACCAAGTTTGTAGATCTTAAAATAGTGATGCATTGCTCTGCTGACACCAGAGTGTTCCCGGTGTCATTTGTGTGTCACTTCATCGCCATTTCAAAAAATGCCTTTATTAGGGGAGATAAGTTAGCAGAGATGATAGCTATTTCTGGGATTAAAAGGCACATTTGCTGTGTTATCCACACGACAGTGTTATTTTCCTAAAAGCACTTGGCACCATTCTGCTTAGTTACATCTTATGAAGCTACCTTAAATGCTGAGTAGCCAAACACGGGACCATTTTACGAGTATAAAATACATTGAATTCATATATAAATTGGATTAGCTCTAAAGGACATACAGATGAGGTTCCTGTGAGTCTCTGCCCATACCTTGCATCAGGGATAATTCTGCTTACAGACAATTTACTCAGGGTTGGGGACTTAGCTCAATGGTAGAGCAAGGCCCTGGGTTCGGTCCCCAGCTCCAGAAAAAAAAAAGAAAAGAAGAGAAAGAAAAGAAAAGACAGTTTACTCGCCGCTAACTATTGATCCACAGATACAGCTCACAAATAACCACAGCTCCTCCAATACAACTCATCTCTCCATAAAATGCAGCCTAGCCTTCTTGTACTTAGACACATTAGACAGCCCAGCAGCACCAGGCTAAGTGGTGGCAGTCACTTAAAAATATTGAAAGGAAGACAAAATTGGCTACACAAGGACACTCATTTATAGTATGGGGGTTGCAATAAGGCAGGGTGTCACCTTTTTTCACTTTAGCTGGGGACATCTATTGAGTGACTCAAAATTTTGACGCTGAGCATATCTGTGAGTGACTCAAATGGCCGTGGAAGTGCTGCAAGGGTTGATTTGGGGTTTGCAAATGAAGTTAAGTGAGCTGGCAAATTTGTAAATATAGAATGCACAAGTAATAAGGGTTGATTAAGTGTTCCCCGACCCCGCAGTTCTTGTCTCTCTCATTATCCATTGCCTTTGCTCAATGCTATCACTCTACATTTGTGAATTTGTGTGTCTGGTGTGTGTGTGTGTGTGTGTCTAGTGTGTGTGTGTGTGTGTGTGTGTGTGTGTGTGTGTGAATATTCCCTTCTTGATAACGTTAGTAAGCTTGAGTACTTTTTATCTCTCATTATGTATTTCAATGAAGACTTTGATCACTGAATTATCCATGTATTTCCCCCTTTATCCCACAAAGTGGCTTTTTTTTTCTCATCTATTTGTAGAGTTTTCATTTATTAGCATGTTGGCCCTTTTCCATTGGTTATGCAAATATTTCTCAACTCCTTCTGTTGCTTCTCTGGTTTTGATGACACATTTTTAATAACCAAATATCTGCCTCCCGTTTGTGAGGTAAAGCCTCCCATCTTGTATCACCAGCACTATGTGAAATTTCTACTTTTATCCTGAAAGTTTGATTGATGTATATTTACAACAAAGTCTGGATTGTTTTCTGTATAGAGTATCAGCTAAGTTCTGTGCTTGCCTAGGCCAGATGAACATTCCCTTTTGTTCTGATGCTAACTAAAGTTTAAGACTGAGAAGCCCATGGAACAGCTGGACCCCCCCGCTGGAGGCCATGACATGGAGTGTCTTCTGGCACTATGCAGGGAAAAGAGTAAGTTGTCTGTCAGGATGTATGTCTGCATGGCAGGTGCATCCCAAGTCAATTAAGATGCATCTGAAAGCATCTCGCAGACAAATTCAGGTGGCATTAATACTTGCATTCACTCAGTTTGCTAGAAAATAGGAAAACCAAGGTAGAGTGAGCCCTCACCTTAATTAATAATATAACATAGTGGCTTTTGTTATGCTAGCTTCATATCTGTGCATCATTGTATATAACTCATTCGCTCCCCTTTACCCTCTTGTCCCTCCTCCCATTAGTCTTCTTCTTCCCTATAAATAGTTCCCCCCATGCTTTCTATATATTTATATGTATGTGTAGACAGACAGACAGACTGGCAGACAGACAGATAATAGTGATGGGTAGATAGTGATAGAGGGGTATATAGATAAGTGGATAGAAGAATAGATAGATGATAGGTAGATACATAGGTAAATAGATACATAGATGATAGAGGGATAGATAGATGAATAGATAGATAAGTGGATAGAGGGATAGATAAATGATAGTAGATAAGCAATAGATAGATAGATAGATAGATAGATAGATAGATAGATAGATAGATAGATAGATAGATAGATAGATAGATAGATAGATAGACAGACAGACAGACAGACAGATATGTATGGACTGCTCCCCAAATTTCTATTATTCTTGTACCAGGGTCACAATAACATTTTATGCATTGTTTCAGTTTTAATGCTATGTGGCCACAGTGAACACCAGGATGGATTTATGGGTTTCTCTGCTCTAGCAGCTCAGTGTGTTTCAAGGATTCTATTGCTTTCTGCTGACGTTCAGCCTTCCTCAGCAACTGCTTGAACCTAACATTGCCTTTTCCCCTGTTCATCAGGTGTCTGCTAGCAGCAATGAGAATGAGGTTTGTTTTTTCCTCATTTGTGTGGTGGCTGAGTTGGATGTTATGCACTGTTATGATTCTCCTCGGGTGGTTATGATGGAGTGTGTAGGGCTGGTGTTATAAGACTGGGGTCAATGTCAGTCTATGGTATATTTAAGGTTCCCTTTTCCTATCTCATGTTCCTAGCTTTGTAGCATCTAAGCCTACTCTCTGGACATCATAAACATGCTCTGAGCTGCCTTCTACCCTCCATCCATCTGTTTCTGCTTATTATTAACGTTGATTATGTTTTTACAGCTAAGAATAGTTACCTCTAGAAGTGTTTGTGCAGACAGTCAGACACGGATATCTGGGGTTAGTTATCTGACTTAGCTGCATCTGAACGTATGTAAAGGAAACATTTTCCTCGACACTGGTTGTGGTTAATTGGAGTCAAGTGGCTGAAAAAGGCATTTTGGTGAATTCAAGTGATGCTTGTATGACATTTTTTAAAAGTGTGGCTGTTTTCAATACATGTATTTGTATTAGAAAATTTAAAGAAAGAAAAATAAGACGAGGTAGAAAGATGTAGTTCAGTGGTAGAACATTGCCTAATATATACAAGGTACTACATTGATGATAGATAGATAGATAGATAGATAGATAGATAGATAGATAGATAGATAGATAGATGATAGATAGATAGATAAATGATAGATAAATGATAGATTGATAGATGATAGATAGATAGATAGATGCATAGATAGATGATAGATAGATAGATAGATAGATAGATAGATAGATAGATAGATGATAGATAGGTAAATGATAGATTGATAGATGATAGAGATAGATTGATTGATAGATGATAGATAGATAGACAGACAGACAGATAGATAGACAGATGATAGATCATAGATAAATGATAGATAGATAGATTGATAGATGATAGATAATAGATAGATGATAAATAGATAGATGATAGATAGATAAATAGATGATAGATAGATAATAGATAGATATTACTTCTATTATTATAATATTTTATATGAAAATTACAATCTTTAAAGTTCTGCACAATGTCATGCATTGCCCTTCTCATTTTTCTCCCTGGTTGGAACGTCTGCTTTATACAGTGGCTCAGCTAAGACTATTGCATTCTCAAATGCCCCAGAATATAGAGGAGGCCATGTGACATACAACGAAACATAAGCATCAGACTGTGACTATTTCTTTACAAGATGTTGGCCTTTGGGCCTTGTTCTTCCGTCATGTAGTCTCACAGTGTCTGCTACTACACAGGTCATCCCATGCTCATGAGAGGAAAACCAAGAGATTGCTTTGACATGTTTAACCCAAACGAATACTAACAGTCACTCACTTTGCCTCTTCTTATTACTTAGTGGAAAGGGGAAGCCTATTTATTTCCATCATTCTTTGATATATCTAATCTTCTGTTCTGGGCAGAGTAAAGTAGCATTGCTATATAGCCATTGATTTTCTCTTAGGAAACAATGTACTAATCCTTAAGTTTCACTGGCTGGGCCACATTAGATCCAATACTAGCCTTTTGTCCAGTTTGGCAGAGCAACACTGTGTATTCAATGACATGGACAAGTAGAGTTGTTTCTGAGAGTTGGGGTGGAGTCCATTAAATACGCTCATTTGTAGGTCTGTGATGGTGATACAATGGCAAGAAAAGGAGAGGAATAACTCAGTGATGTATTGATTTCTTTCCCACTGCTCTGATAAATATTCTGACAATAGAAACTTAAGGCAGAGAGGGTTTATTTTAATTCACAATTTAAGGTACATAGTTCATTACGGTGGGAAAGTCAAGGCAGCACGAGCTTGAAGCAGCTGTGGTTACATCATGTGTGCAGTCATAGGAAAGCAACAGATGCAAGCATACTGCTCAGCTCCCTCCTTCTACTTACACAGTCTAGGACCCAAGCCAGGAAGTGACGCCACCCGTAGTGGACAGGCCTTTCTAGCTCAATTTATGTAATCAAGATGATCCTCCACAGGCTTGCCCAGATATCCCATTTCCCATAATTCTAGATTCTGTCACATTGACAATTAACTCTATCAAACGTAGGAAGTAGACAAATGCCCAGTGTCTTGCATTCTTGAATCAGAATTCATCAGTAATCCATTTTGTTCTGCTTTTGTGGTTGCTGAGCTGCGTCCTTGTTAGATTTGACTTTCTATGTAATTTATGTCACAGCAGTGGGAACAGATCTACTGACCGGAATCCCACAGTATTATGGTCATTGCATTTATATACCAGGTTTCATGAATTAGCATCTTTGGCTAATATTTGATTAATGTGAATCCTTTACTGTCACCTCCCAGAAACTTCTAGAAATTTAGCTGCGGCTGCTTACAGCAGCAAGCCAGATGGTGAGGGGTTTTTTTTGGGGGGGGGGGATGTGCAGGTTAGATTCCAGGCCAAGAGATTCTTCTGAACCATCCTGGCATCCAGCCCATGAGCCCTGTAGAGACCTCCCTTGGTTTTATTTCTTAACACCTAGTTGAGCACTCAGAACTGTCACTGATGCTATGACTATTTCATGCCCTTTGTGTACAATTTCTGGCCTTCCATATGTCTGGAGTGACATCTGCCCAGCCTAAGAGTCCCCAGGATACAGTGCATGGAAAGATAGATCCTGTTTCTAGAGTCAGCACAGTGCACGCTAGGGATATAGCTCGGTGGTAGAGTGCTTACCTAGCATACAGAAGGCCTTACAAAATGTTAGTGCCTTACAAAAATGATAATGGAACCCTCACCTCGAAAAACTGGGTCCACTTTGAGAAGACTCAGGCCTGCTTCAGAGTGTAGTGATGGGCACAGCCAGAACAAGAAGCTGAAGAAGAATGGGTGAGTTTGCAAAGCCAAGGGGCAGAGCTGTCTGTGTGAACCCTGTGTCATCGGAGTGCTTGCAGAGTATCCGAGCTTTAACTAACTCCTTCATATACAGAGTGCCTGCTGTAAGGTGCACTGATGACTCACAGAGAAGCATCAGCAATGATCAGTGAGTGAAGGCAGTTTTGGACCAGGAGACAGGAGCCTGAAGGGCTGATTTTGTTTACTGGGGCTGTAGCTGTGAACACATCAACTCAACCCAATGATCTTCAGCACCGAAACTTAGTCCTCATTAAGGTTTAAATATGTCCTGAGCAGTTTGATTTATCTCATTAATTTACTTTAAAAGGCTGTTCTTTATAGCACACAGTTCTCCTTTATTGTGGTTTCTGAACAAATTATAAATTTTCTGTTTGTAGAATCCCAATTAATGAGCCCTAGCTGCATGCTAATTAAAGCTCCTTAGAATTCTGTAAAGAGCTCTTCTTCAAGAGTTCACATTTGTTGATGAAATTTTCTCATTAGACTTCACAATGAACTCAGCAAACAAATTATTGGCCTCTCAGCCCTACAAGGAAAACCCCTTGCTACTCTTGACAGTTCCTATTATTTCTTTCCAGTGGAAGGCACCGATGGAGCAGTCTAACGAACCTGACCTTGACATTATCTTATATGTACTTCACTCTCTTAGAGGCATCCATGTGAGGGTCTCAAACCGAAGTGTAATGTAGCATTGAAATTTCATGATTAGATTCATTAGCTGGTACTCGATCACACCTCCGTTCACCACCTCTAATAGAATGGATTAAAGTCTTCATTCATTGCAGTCATTAGTCCTTGTCACTGATGAGGTTGTGAAGAAATCTGCCTGTGTTCCACTTCTAATTAGTGTGTTAAGTGGCATCTCTGCTCTGAACACATATTAGTTGTGTTTCAAGGGAGTGTGACCCAGTTAAAAGCCTTTCATGAGGGCACAGTCTGGAAAGCTTGACTGGAATAAACAAAGCAGGATGGTAGCACCTAGTCCAATAATAATCAGGGACCACTTAGGTGCACCTGAGTCTTAACCTCAGTGATGGGAAGGAAGAAAAGTGATTTACTCCAAAGGAGAGAGACCGTTGCTTCAGTGGATCCAAAAAAGAGGGACTACAGTAAGCTAGCTTGTCTCACAAATGCTGGGAGGGTGATTACCTGCACCAGGATACTTTAGGAAGCTGATTAAAAATGGAAGCCTTGCTGGGCATGATGCTATACATCTTTATTCCCAGCACTTAGGAGGGCAGTGGGGGTGATTACAACTTCAAGGTCAACCTGGCTGCAGAGACCCTGTCTCAAAAATTGAGTGGTGAAGGAGCTAGCCTAGGAGGAGAATGCTTGGTTAGTTTGTGCTGGGTTTGATCCAAAGCACTGGAGATGAAAGAAAGGAAGAAAAAGAAAGAAAGAAAAGAAAGGAAGAAAGAAAGAGAGGGGGAGTGAGTGAGGGATGGAAGAAAGGAAGGATAGAAAGAAGGAAGAACAAAAAAGAAGGAAGGAAGGAGAGGGGGAGAAAGGGAGTGAGGGAGTGAGGGAGGGATGGAAGAAGGGAAGGATAGAAGGGAGAAAAATGAAAGAAAGAAGAGGAGAGGGAGGAAGAGAGGGAGAGGGAGAGGGAGGAAGAGGAGAGAGAAGAGAGAGGGAGAGAGAGAGAGAGAGAGAGAGAGAGAGAGAGAGAGAGAGAGAGAGAGAGAGAGAGAGAGAGAGAGAGGGGCCTGTGGATTGTGTTCTAGACCTTGATGGGTACCCAAGATCTGCAGGGTTAATAAGCACTTCAGGTTATTCCCAGACTCACTCTGCTTTGAGACAGTGGTGTTAAGAGACACCTTCAAGAAGGGACAGAGAAGCAGACGAGATGTGGAAAGGAATCAGAACATTTGTCGTGAAGCACAGAGGAACACCCCATCTTTGTGTGTTATTGGGATTCTTGCTCCCATCAGCTAGATAAGCTAATGGGGTGGGAAGGTCAAATTTCCAACCCATGGTAAAAGAATAGCGTGTGCGCTTCAGAGGGTTTGCGTCTTTTGCTCTGCGTGATATTTCTATATCTGAGCTGCATGAAAGCCTGTTACATATTCCGCATCTACAAATTATGGATGTGCACAGATTTATTACTCCTACTTTTGAAAGTTGTGCATTAGGAATTCATCATCTTTCCAGGCGTCTTGCACTTTGAAAATTATGAAAGGCCTGGGTCCTGATTCCCATCGATGTGTGCTCATCAATATGCAGACTTCCACATCTCATTTCTAAGGATTTACAGGCCTGTGGGCAAGCGCTCTAACTTATGAACCTTTGACCTGAGCTGAAACCACTCGGTCTGCTGTTCAGTAGGCTCACAAGGGCTTTCCTGGCAAGGAGAAAAATAGCCCCAGAGTGGATGGCTTGAGTAAATGCAATGCCCAGGAATTCAGCCGTTCACACTCTGACTCATACCCTGAAGCCTGTCAGAAATGTCATCAAGATGTTTGCTTCCTCATCCAAACGTGACTGGTTACCTGTACTAGGTGGCAAGTCCCCGACTTTCCTCTGCTCATTCACTGAAACTTAAAGCCACATTGAACAAATCTGCAGTTGAAGGCATTTGTAATAAGTTAATGGGACTCCATGGGCTCCTGGTCAACCTGAACCTTTCTGCCTTAGTGAGTGAGGTTGGTGTTCTAGGGCATGTGAGTTGCCATTTCAGTTAGCTTAGATGTACAGGTAAGCTACCCCAAGCTTGATCTGGGCATCTTGTGGATCATACTTTTAAGTTATTCACTTTGGAAAAAATTAAAATACAACAACCTATAGTGCCATGTCTGAAGATATCTAATGGGATGTAACAAAGCATCCTACATTAATTAAAAAATAAGATACTGTAATGCACTCAAACCTGGTATTTTCACTTGGTACATGTAAGCATCTGTTTCGGTAGGTTACATCTATTGTGTCATGGTACTGGCTTCTAATAGTCTGTAGTATTTATGTGTGCTTTATTTACCAGAGTGCCCATTAATAGACACTGGGGTTTATTCAGTAATGAGATTTTTATAAATATCTTTCTGTGCTATGACCATTAACATTTGGGAATTCTGATGCTATGAAGTCTGGTTTAGAAGTCTCTGAAGAAATGAGTACTTTGTAGAATTTAGATTCCTTGCTTCAAAACAAATTCCTTGGAGCTAACGGTGTGCAGATGTAATTTTCACTTCCCACTTTGTTCTTAAAAACTAGGAAGGAGTAAACATCTCAAACCTATCACGAATGCCCACCCTGTCCCCCACGGGTGATCAACCTCAGGGCCAGAACTTCAGGAGGGAAGATGGAAAATACAGCTGAAATCATTCTTAATTGGGCACTTAGCTATTCTTAGAACTGTATTTTTTAATTGGTAGAGTGTTTTGAGAATTATTTTTCGAGTTTTACTTTTATTGTACTTAACCATGTATATGCAGGAGGTGTATGAGCACATGAATGTGGTGGCCATAGAGGCCAACAGAGAGCGCCAGATCTCTCCAGAGCTGGAGTTACAGGGGTTGTGAACTGCCTGACGTGGAGGCTCAGAATGAAACTCAAGAGAAATATGTGCCCCTAACCACTGAGCCATCCCTCTGGTTCTCATGGTTTATTTTGTTGAGTGTATTCGAGCAGCTGTGAATATAGATGTCTTTTCAAAGTGTGGCGGATTAAGAACAGGATTCCTCCTGTCTTCTGGCTAGCTAAGCTATGGCACGTGACTGATTGTGCCTGGATCTTTGAGAGAAAGGAGAAACTTTCTGTCAGCAATCTTTCTATCAGAAATCTTTCTCTGATTTGATGCCATGTTTGGAAACCTGAGATCTGTTTTTTTTCACATGCACGTCTGTAAACCCTAAAATTGTCAGGTGTGCATATATGGTCAGTGGATCAGAGGCCTCAGTGAATTGGGAGCTTGATAAATAGAATCATAGGCTCACCCATAGGGGTGCCTTTGAATCAGAGTCTTTAAGAGCGTCCCTGGGTGATTGTTATATATTTGACAGTTTGAGACGCTGTTGTCCAGGACACCAAATAAATCAGATTAAATAAACACACGTATAATCCTCATCCATCTCTTCTAAGTAACTGAGATTCATTTTGAGGGAAACAATCCTTTAGTGTCACCAAATGACCACATTTGGTGAGACTCTTCCTCGTTCTTTCCTTGTAGAAGTGAGTGTTTTGAAGTCTTAAGGTTTTGGTACCCTTTTGTTCATTCTTAAAAGTTTTAAGTACCCTTTGGTACTCACTCATTTAGTACCCACACCAGCAATTGGACAAACTACCAATTTTCCTCCATTTATGATAGGGATGAATCCAATTAAAATCATTATAAATTGAAAATGCCATACGTCAAAGTGAACTTACTATATCTGGCCTCACACTCATTTAGGAGTGTACTACCAGAGTATTGGTTGTTGCCCTGCTAGTCATGTGACTGACTTACTGACCAGCCTCACAAGGCAGACTTCAGTATTACATATCATTAGTCTATGACCAGGTCAAAATTCAAGATGTAAAGCATGTTACCGTGGAAGACTATTACCTGTGAATCATCATAAAGTTAATAAACAGCAAGTCAGACAACCATAAGCTAGAACTATTTGTATTCATAAACACCAAGGATATCTTCCCTGGGGAAGAGAGAAAAACTAGTACTGTGTCAGGAGTCATAAAAGCAAAGCATGGGTGTCTTGGGGTTGGAGAAGGCAGCCATTTTGAATGAGGATAGCAAGGAAGTTTAATTCAAAAGAAAATATTTGAGCTGAATCTTGAAGGTATGTACGATGCCATGGAAAAATCGAAAGGGAAGAGCAAGCCGGGTGATAGCAGAGGTGATGAAAATAAGACAGGAAGTCGCACGTTAGTCCTTTCTGTCTTGTGAGGAAGGTGCCCTCAGGAGGTTAGTCAGAAGAATGGCATGAGGTTGGATTTCAAAAAAGGTCATCCTGATAGTCCAGCAGAGATGAAATGAGGTGAGGTTAGAGGCACAGGAATCCCTGAGGGACTTGTAACAGTCCACCTGACAGACGTGACTGAACTGAAGCACTGAGCTCAGAATTATTCTAGAAGTACAATAAAGAGTATGAGGAATTAAGCAAAGGGTACGAACACTTAGAAGATTCTATGTGGGACAGCTTGTTGATTTTTGGTGCCAATATGAGGGAAAGTAAGATATGTTCATCCTACCCTTGGCCTTTCTTTGCCTTTGTTTTTGCTCCTTTTAAATGTCTCTCCTTCCATGAGATCAGGATGGACAATTTGTTGGAAACAATTCTGTCATGTGCCCTTGACCTGATCCTTCTCTCCAATGGTAGCATCTTGTAAAAATAAGTATCCTAAAAATGTTATAATCTATGAATTTTTTTTACTTAAAATATTTGTATGTTTTCGTGCCAAGTTCTAAATTCCCTTCCTCACCCCAATCCCACACAGGTCATCTCCTTGCACATACATGAATGTCTTCAAGAGTCAGGCCTTTATCAAGCAGATCTAGACCCTAGTAGGGAAAAAAGTCATATTTCTCAGAGTCACGAGACTCCTCTATCCATCAGATGCCCCTGGCTGGGTGTCTTAATCAATCCTCTATTACTGTGATAGCTGCTATGTTCTCTCTACATACCATAATGCCACTCTACAGCATTGGAATGGGATGGTAAGCTCTCCAGAGAAAGGTGACAATTATATCTATAAATTTGTGGGGAAGTTAAAAAAAATAAAGGGGGAGGCGCTGTCTTGTTCGCCATCTTTCCCCCAAGGCTTGGTGTTATTCTGTGTTCTACTTCATTCTAAAAGTTAAGTAAACATTTTTGGTTGAATAGCTTTGGTTTATTATACTATCCCAAGTCCCCTTGTCATTTCCCATGGGATTACCTTCATTGTGGTCTGAGTCTCTATTGGAATGTCTATTTTGTGAGAACAAGTCTTTTGTTTTTTTTATTCACTACTATGTTGCCAGCACCCGGAGCCATATGTGGTACAAGGTGAGCATGAATGTTTGCTACACTGAGACCAGCCCAGCAAGTGCCACATCCATTCATGGTCTGTCTGACCACAGAGACCATATCTCACCTTCCCTTGGAGAGACAGAGGGAGGGAAGGAAATTCAGGATGATCTGAGCTAAAATGACATCAAGTGAAATGTAGGGAGTGTCTAACAGGAGCTCTTGTGCATTCCTCTTCCTAAGAAGATTGCTCATTTTGTAAGATGCTTACCACACAAGCATGGGGACCTGAGTTCAGTCGACAGCACCCATATACAAAACCCTACTGTGGAGGCAGAGACAGGAGGATCCTTGGAGCTCTCAGACAACTAGCCTAATTATCCGGTTCCAGGTCCTAGTGAGAGAATCTGTCTCGAAAGTCAAGGTTGGGTGAAGAACACCCAAGATGGAACCAGGCCTCTACAGGCACATACATGCACATGTATGTACATGCACACATATATGTGTACACACACACACACACACACACACACAAATCTGGCATGGGGAGACTGAAGCTGTAAGACATCTAGATGTAAGAATACTGAAGACCTTTCTCTGGTGTTATTGAAAGTAATCTTGATGAGTAATTTGTACCATTTTTATATCTTTGAAGATAATATCTGAAACTAAATGAATCATGCAATTTCTACTTCCTTTATTATTTACCCACCTCCTTTATATTTTTCCTTGCATGCATTTCTATCTATAATGTCACACTCAAAGATAATGCCATTTCCTGGCAGCAGCCATCCACAGTTTAGGTCTTGATGTTTGAGAGAAAATAAGTTGCTCTTTTTACAGCCCTGATCCCAGAATATGACTAAATAACTCCACGAGAATCTATCGCTTTGCTAGCTAGCAGCTCTTTAATGGATGTGATGGATAATTGCCATTTGACTGCATTTAGAATCACCTAGGAGACACACCTCTGAGCTTGTCTGTGAGGGCATTTTCAGAACGTTTTAACTAAGGAGGAAGATCCTCCCTGAAAATGCATGGAACCATCTTTGATCTGGGGTTCTGGAGCAGACAAAAAGAAGAAAGCTGGTGGAGCACCAGCATGCGTCTCTCTCCTCTGATCATGGATGCAATGTGACCAACTGCTTAACCCTTCTGTTGCCAGAGCCAGAGCCACTCTGCTCACTGTGCTTTTCCCAATATGATGGACTTTTTTTTTTTTTGGTTCTTTTTTTTCGGAGCTGGGGATCGACGATACCCAGGGCCTTGCGCTTCCTAGGCAAGCACTCTACCACTGAGCTAAATCCCCAACCCCAACATGATGGACTCTTAACTGGAAGCCAAAATAAACCTTTTCTCCCTCCCTTCCTTCCTTCCATCCTCCCTTCCGTCACCTTTGGATGGCGTTATATCATAGCAGTGAGAAAAGTAACTAATTCAGACGACATGCAAATGAATTCTACATTTTTTATTCTGTGAGCACAGTGCACAGAATCTTAACACACATGCCTAGTATAACCTATCTGATCTTCATTATAGGAGATACTAAATTTCTTTTCAGAAATAACTTTTTTCTTCAGGTCTTCCTAAATGGCCTTAAAGTAATATCCTAATCCAAATGAGATGCAGATACTGACCTCCAAAGAGTTCCAGGCCTTCTTTAGTAATTGAAGGGTACAAGCAAGAAATTCAGGACACATTGAAACACAAGTTCATTCAGCAGGGGGCTTTTATTTCTTTCATGTCTTAAAATTGCTCAGCAGAGTGAAAGGGAGAAGGATCAGGGACCTTCCCAACATACCATTAGGATCACTTTTAAACAAGCAGGAGCATCAAAAGTGGTTGTGCTGTGAGTACCCATGCCCTTACTACCTACATCCTGCAATTCATGCTGCTAGCCTTCTGTGAATCCTTTTTACATGTATTCTGAATTGAACTGGACGAATCGGTACACTATGCCACTCAACAATTCAACCTGCATGCCGTTATGTAGTGTTCAATACATTTTAAGGTATGTCTATGTATAGTGATATACACAGATCCAAGTTTCTCATTCAGTGAATTGTGACTCATGATATGAATGTGCAATGTGGGTCCTTATTAAACTACAGGCTTTGTTTTCACGCAGATGCTAATTTTATGCTAATGACTCTTCCTGGGTAGTCCCCACCCTACCTGTATAGAGAGGCAGCAAATGTTTTGGGTTTCTTGGTGTGAGTTATTTTAGCCTGTTCTAGAAAAGGATCCAGTTCGAGAATCATACAGCATGTGTCATTTTTGGAACGTACATACAACACAGGCTATTTTTCTTTAGTCTCATTTTTACACTCAGCATACTTTCAGAATTCGTCCCTTGGGTGTTTGTGTCTATGTCCATAATTTGTACTAATTTTATGCTAAGTAATGGGTAGACCACAAATATGCTAAGCAATATTCTAAATGGATAGACCACGATTTACCCATCACTTCACTTATCAATGGTTACCTGGGCTCTTTCCCACTTGTAGTAAATGTTGAAAAAAGGGGGTGTTACATGCATTCTTATAGACAAGAGTCCCTCTTGTGAACACCTTGAAGTATGGAGCTATTGTGGTTTGAATGAAATGGCCCTCGTAGGCTATAGGTAGTGGCACTATGAGGAGATGTGGTCTTGTGGTGTAGGTGTGACTTGTTGGAGGAAATGTGTCATTGGAAGAGAGCTTTGAGGTCTTAGACGCTCAAGCCAGGCCCAGTGTTTCTGATGCCAGCCAATCTGAATGTAGAACTCTTAGTGTCCTCTCCAGCACCATACGTGCCTACATTAGAACGCAGTACATTATTAACAAGTACAATGTCAACAAGGAGAGTCGTAAGCATAAGATTAGAGCACCCAAGCAGCCTGTTCCACAGACTCAAGGAGGCCTCAGTCTGTACACTTAGGAGCTCCTGGAAGCCCCTCTCTTCACACAGTGGTCTAGGAACAGCATCAGGGAGCTACCTAGTCAGAACAGTGTTCTGGCAAGTGAAAGGACCCGAGGGTGATTGAAGTTCTCCACCCGCCCCCCAGCCCTCTGAAAGCATGAACTCATTAAACTACCCAAGCTTAAGACGTTTTCAGTGTAAACCTTGGGGTTTCTCTCCAACCTAAATAGCCCTCACATCTCACGTGGTACACTTACCCCTGTGTACCAATAAACCTTCTGGTTCGGATTCAGATAGTCTCAGCTTCCAACAAGCCATCACTACATATATTCATTGGGCATCTTGACATGATTGCATGTGTGCGTGGGGCTGGGGGTCACTGATTCTGGAGTGTTTGATGTCTGTCATATTGTGTCCATATATCCTCTAAACCTGCTGACACCTGCCACCTCTCATGGTCGGAAATGGCAAAGCTGCACATTGGCAAAGCAGGCAGAGCGGGATTTACTTGGTGATTTTAAATGAACCTCTAACTCTGAAGTGTGGCTCTGATCTGGTCTTTGGCTCTTAGGAGCGATCCGTCTCACCCAGGGTGAAAAGCTGTGATTCTGAGCCATAGCGTAGTCTTTTATAACTCTTCAGGCTGTGGGAACAGCACCTCATTAGCAGTTAGTGCTGTTAATTACGTTGATAACCTTGTTAGTGCCTTGCTCTGCTGCATTGATTAATTTTGTTGATATAAATGTAGCATGCAGATTTCTCGGGAACCTTTTACAGCTTTGTTCTATTCATTATTTATTGTTAGCATTGTGTGTAGGTCGATGCGTGTGCACATGCACATGAGTATGTGAGCACATGCATGTGGAGGTCATGGAACAACTGTACAGAGAAGGTTCTCTCCCTCTACCTTTTTGTGCTTTCCAGGGACTGAATTCTGATCATCAGGTGTGGCGGACACCTTTAACCTTCTGAGCTATCCAGTCAGCCCATACTAGGGGGCTAGAAATAGAAATAACAAATACTTAAGCTTCCATATCAATATGTTAAGAGACAGATGTATAGCTAATGCTTTCTCCAATTGCAAGAGTATATCATATTTTGAGACAAACTTTTAATGGTTCTTTTTTATTAAAATGTTCTCTGTAGCAAAACTACATATGTGTGTGTTTTTATATATTTATATATAAATACATAAATATATATTTACCACTTAGTATCTAAAAGTTTAATCTATCTAATTGAAACAGAAGAAATTTGGATGACTCTATGGGGTTCTTGGTCAAATTAATAAAAAATTTAAGAACGGACTCTGTTGGAAGCACAGGGATAATTTTATTAAAGTTTAGGAAAAGGGGGAAAAAAAGCTTCAGGGTAGGCAAGGGGTAGGACCTCAGCAATTTCCTGGAGGTAAATGGAGAAGAGGAGGAAAGGCCATGCCACCGAGACTGGCACGAGTCAGACTCATGACAGACAGGTAGGCACATGGTAGAAGAGACACATTGGAGCAATGGTTCTCAACCTGTGGGTCTCGACCTCTTCAGGGACCTATATCAGATATCCTGTATATCACGTGTTTACATTATGATTTTAAAAGTAGCAGAATTACAGTTATGAAGTAGTAATGAAAATAATTTTGTGGTTGGGAAGAGGTGGTCACCACAACATGAAGAACTGTATTAAAGGGTCACAGCACCAGGAAGGTTGAGGACGACTGCTCTAGAGAAAGAATAAGGAAACAAACAAACAAACAAAAAATGCTGGACGGAAAGCCAGTGTGCTGAGGGAGGCAAGTGTAGACAAGAGATGGAAAGAGGAAACCGTACAGCTTTTTTTTGTTGGTGGTAGTGATGGAGTTGTTAATGTTGTTGTTGTTTTTTCCCCTTACAATTTAGAAAAACAGACAAGCGCTCAGTGCTGCAAACCTGCAGCCTTTAAAGCTCCTGCACTAGGTAGGGGACTTCTGGGAAAGGAAAGCACAGCATTTCATGAAAGAACTGATTATTCTGCCTGTGTCTTCAGCACGGCTAAGGGGAGCCCACCTAGGAGTGCCCCCTACACAAAGGGAGGGAACTCGCCCACGTGGAATGCAAGGTTTCCGCCCAGGCCATGTGTTCTCCAGGAGCACATGCTCATCTCCTCTCACAGTAGGATAAGCTGTAGTTAGCCCCGGCTGTTTATGCCTTTGTGGCAGGGATGTAGCATAGCTGGTAGAGTGCTTACCTAGCATAGAAGAAGCCCTGGGTTTGAGGCCCTGTAGAATGAGTGTGGCACAGGCCTACAATCCCAGCACTGTGAAGGTAGGAGGATCAAGTTCAAGGTCATCCTCTGCTATCAAACGAGAACAGCCTGGGATTCCCAAAACGCATTGTCACCCAAACAAACCACAAGTATGCCCTCGCCCAAAGGAAGTTAGGGCCTAGGAGTGGAAGGGGCTGGAGGCAGAATCGTGTGTATATGGGAACCCCCATGTTGGTTAAATAGGGGTGTGGTTCTGCCGCATGCACATTGTGCACTAAAAGCATTTCCGAGTGCCCGTCTCTTTATAGCAACTCCATTGCATGTATCAAACCAGATGATCATGTCCGCACGCCAGTACTGCATAGTTTCAAATACAGGAATCTGAATGGGTGGGGTATGCTGTAATGACAGATTATGTTCTATTTCATTTCAAAGTTTCACTTTGCTTTTCCTGAACAAGACACGTCTTTTCTTTTCCTAACTTGGGCTGGTCATGTGCACCACACATTAACTGACTGTAGACAGACTGACGGGAGGAAGGGGGTTTATTTACACTGGTCTTGGTGCTTATAATAATAACTCAGCAAAGAGTTAGAGGGGATGCAGACTCGGGGAGCCCAACATCACCCAAACCACTGGATAATTTATAAACAACGGTCTGCTTCGCTCAGATTCTGGAAGCTTGGGCATCTAAGAGCATGGCTCCAGCTTGTGGCAAGGGAATCCATGCTGTGTGGTAGGTAATACAGTGGAAGCAGCGGTCATGATACACAGAGAGAGCAAGAGCAAGCCTGTCTGACTCATTTTCTATTTATGACCAAATACCTGAACTTTATAAGCAGAAGGGATTTATTTAGCTCCCAGTTTGGAGAGGGGAAGCTCAGCACTGGCTCCCACTGAGCCGTGCTCTGGTGAAGGCTGCCTTACCTATGTCACCACATAGTAAAAAAAAGCAAAGAGGGATCATGCTGTATGCAGGAAGGGTTGAGCCAAGTGGGTGGGCTGGCCTCACTTTGTAAGGGCCCTCACAAGAGCTAATTCACTGCAGAAGGCCAGCACCCCTTCTAAAGGCAGCCCCATGAACCACCTCTCAGTAGGCTCCAACCCTTTCTGGTCAACCCCTCTAATTACATAGGGGGACAAGCCACTAGCACTTGAACACATAGGGACCATACTCCAACCACAGCAAGGCCCAGGTTAGAAGAAAGCCATGTTTTGATAACTAGCATGTTTTGATCTGAAGCATTAACACCTATATGACATCTTCGGACCACTTTGCAGAACAAGAGTATACCTTGGCCACGACTGTCCAATCACACATGCTTCCCATCCCCTGCCCAATTCTTCCTTTGTTTATTTGTGTAAGTCAGTGACCCAAAGATAGACTGAGGGTGTGCTCACTGAATGCTTGGCTTGTTTTTTCTTTCCAATGCAGCCACACTGAGTAAGACTCTCTCTGCTTTAAACGTTACATTTCTCCGGGGTTGAATATTGAGATGGATCCCCATGCCTATCTCATTTGTCAAGCATTCGCCAGGAATGCTGGTTACAGTATCAATCTATTTGCCCATTTCAAAGGGAGCAGGGATGATCCTTTGGGTCCAGGTACTTGTTCTTGTCAATAAAAGAATTCATATATGGCCACCACTGGATGCATATGTATAGACAGCATCCAGGGGGACCCCATGGTAGGTAGATTTTTGTGGGCTCAGATATGTTGGTAAGGGACCATTTGTTTAGCTCTGTCCTTTGTGATAATTAAGTTGTGTGACAAGTTGTATGGCAATGCCCAGGGCACATGCATGTTATTGATTTAAAGCTGTGGGACCTGATCAGGGCAGCCAAAAGTTCCCTAAAGCTCTCCTTATCAGTGAAAGGTCTCACATGCATCGTCTGATAGAAGTTTTAGGGAACTGTTCATCCCCTGGCCTTTTGCAGCTGGCAAATATTTTGAAGATCTAGGACTCCCCTACCTTCACCCCACCTCACCCCCTTTTTAAAAACTGGACAAGGAAGAAGGGCAGTGTGTAAAAGAAGGAGGGGATTTTAAAATGAGGGAGTTGGCCATCACTCCTAGTCTCTGGCTAACTACAGGCTTTCTCATATGGAATGAGAATTACTTAAGACAAAATAGGCAGATGCAGGCAGAGCTGTATTGAGGAGGGAACAGGGCTTGCAGCTTTCAAAGAATTTATTGTATGTTCCTCAACACCAAGTTCATCTACTTCGAATTGAAGTCATGGTGGGAATGGTTAAAACTTCTAAGTCACATGACTAGGGATCCATAGTTAAAAATCACAAAGGTTATAAAGCAAACCAAACCCCTTATTCGGTATTCACCTAGTAAATGGTTATTGCCGAAGCAAGTCTCAGTTCCTTACATCTTGGCCAGGACGGTCACCCATGCTTCAAGTATCTCCCAGTAGCCTTGTGGCTGATACAATGGGACAGCGGCGATGGAAAGGCATGATGGGAGGAAATGGGTTACACCTTCTAAAGGACTGCTCACCGTGCATTGCAGTGCCATTCCTGGGGCTGGCTCTCTGCTGCATGTCCGCAGACCAGGGTTCACAGTTTTCTGACTCTTGCCTTCTGCTGGTCATAAGTGAGTAAATCACTTGGGTGAGAAGATATTTCAGACCAGACAAACTCTCTCCCCTTCATCCACATCTAACATGAAGGGTAAATGCATCAGTTCCAGTGAACTACCAGGTTCTTTCTTCCCAATTTGTTCAAGGTTAGGT